>NW_026782668.1:0-119194 GCF_031769215.1 Ylistrum balloti | reverse complement strand
GAAAATGGAAAAATAATCTCATCACTACACGTTTTCAATGAAAAACATTTCCCCTATTTTTGTCTTATGAAAAGTGGTGTACCTGGCTGTAGTTACATGTAAATAAGATTGAATATATGACCAGCGATAAACCGTCTAAATATAAAGGTTCTAATCGTTCGTTAGTCTAGCTTTCGTTCCATTTACGACCGGTCGTTCGCTTGTTCGTTCATTCCCTCAGCCTGATGACGAGCATCAGTTTACCTAAAAACTCATATTTGACTAGTTTGTCACTGTCAAGGAAGATGTTTGGAAGACACCTTTATGTACCTTCAAATCTAATTATAATCAAAGATAACGTATCAATTATACTTGAAAATGGAAAAATACTCTCTCCACTACACTTTTTCAATGAAAAACATTTTCCCTAATTTTGGTATTTCTTGTTTATTGATTCATTGTATCAATGGTACAACAATGGTAGAGCTGAATTAACCTGTGCTTTTACCAGTGTTTAGCCTATATCAGAAGTTTACTTTTATTGGTTTAACCATTGCCCAAATAAAACGACACCCGTCTTTTGTCTTACAAAAAGTAGTGTTCCTGGCTGTAGATACATGTAGGTAAGATCGAATATATGGCCAGAGATAAGCCGTCTAAATATAATCGTTCCAATAGTTCGTTTTTCGAACTTTCGTTCCATTTCCGACTAACCGTTCGTTCGTTCGGCCTGTTGACAAGATTCAGAGTCGTTCGGCTCATGAGGCTGAAATCGTTTGGCTAGACCAATCGGCTGTATCGTTCGGCTTCCGATTGGCCGTAACTGTACTATACTTGAAATCCGAATACTACAGGTAAGAGTAATAATAGATATATTTCTAACAAAATACTTAACGATTTACTCAATAATTATTTTAATACCAAACTAAGAGAAATCCGATTATTACATTTCTTCAATAATTTCTCTTACATCATATGCCTTAATTTCGAAAGACATGTATCTGAAATTTTATTTAGAAAGATAATGCATCTCCCGTAATTCCTGTTCAATTCTCGTATTAGGACATAAATTATTATGATGGTAACATGTAATCTACTTTAACACTGAATTCCTCACCGATACGTATCTATAACTTACATCAATTTCATTCGAAAAACGAAAACAAAAACAATTTCATCTCTCATAATGATACCGGAATGAACACTCTTTACTATTGATTTTCGATTTTATAAATAGCTCTGTGTTTCTATAACAAAACCATGCAAACAACAAGATTATTTCTATATGTTGACAAGAGGAACTTTGGTAATTTGTAACCTGTGTTCCATTTCCTAAGTTCATGACAGTCTCTAACCACTCTTTCACACACATCCTCCTTCCACGTCCCAAACACTCCCAGAGCACTGAAATGATTCACTTAATAAAAAACTAAAGAGGCAAATTGTGAGATAAAGTATTTTATATGGACAGAAGTCTTTTTTAGTAAACCAGGGAAAGGAATTAAGAAGGTTTATGGAACACTAAGTAAAATGTCACACGCCTTTTCAATGCATTAGTTTTCATTAAGGAATTGGTTTAACAGTTTTTATCATTTGTTTTACTTCCTTTACAAGAATATATTACAACACATAAGTCTTAATACTTTGGGAAACGCATATGTTAATATATTACTGAAGTGTCTATTATAGAGCGATATAACTTTAGAGAGTCACTTTTTTGTAAAGGCATGCCCCTTAAATGCTTTGACTAGCATTCTTGAATGGAAACTTCAATATTGTGTGATGAAAACATAGTGATTACCATAATCATTATAGTAACATTTTCTGTTCTACCTTGTGTGCTTAAAGTTCTGATAACGGATGAATCAATAATTAGATAAAACTTCACGTACAGTTGACCATTTCACTGACCTTAGATAAAATACTAAGCCATCTAAAATATATTACAAGCCTTTGCAAGTTTGCGAATATACGAACCTACAAGGGAATGCCATATTTGTTTCACTTCACTTTTATTCCTCAATTGCTCATAAAAACATGTATCCTTATACTTCATTATTATCTTCTAATTATTGTAATGTCTAAAATCAAATGACACTTGACCGGATATTGTATGGATACTCTAGAGAAAAGTATAAAAAAAAACGCCACATACTTAGTATTTTATTTCGTCAGAGCAAGTCGCATCTGCGCAAAGCAATACATCCAAATATGCCGATTTCAGTTCTTACCAGAGAGCTACCATTGGTCATGTATATTTCAGTATTTATTCATGAATTAAATAGAGTAAATACTTATTTAACGAGTTAAGATACCGTGTCAATGCTGTTTAGATAGAACATTAATAACAAACCGCTTCTAGTTTTACTTCAACTAAAAAAATATGACCAGGGCTGTTTAATCAATTTTGGTCGATATGAATAAAATGTATATATCTTGGTGAAGGAAATACTTTAAAATGTTATTTCAAATTAATATTTGGTACATAACTTCATAATTTATTAATCCAATTCATGTTATGATTCTCAAATATTCGAATACGTAGTTTTAGAAAGTGTTGTCGTGAGAGAAAAACAGTATGTACAAAGATTAGGGCATGACAAGTTATATAAATACATTAGTTAGAATTAGAAATAAAATTAATTTGACTTTTGTTTTAATCACCACTTAATTACTAATGATAGTCGATTTTTGCAAGCAGTCTTACGACACCTCAAAGTTTGCATACTAGATATACAATGAACCCATTGGCATAGGTTGGAATTTTCATTATGCTACCTTGTTATGATTGGTTGAATATAAAAAAAATGTAAGAAATGTTTATGGAGAGCATAGCAATACTGGGTTATCAGAATTATATATAAATGTTCTAAAAGTAAAACAATGTTCAAGTATTATATTACAATGTAACTTCTAAAAAATCATGTTTGAACAATTCAATGAAATAGTTACTTTTCTGGAACATTTCTTTATTAGCAACCCTTTTATGTCGTGCGGTAGATTAATTTGTTTGCAATCATTTTTATACACTTACTGTCAAAGAATGTTATTATCTATATGGCTTTCCATTTTGATTCTACATAATGTCTGTCAAATACAATTTTTCATAGTTTTCGAAATATGTCCGTCAATTCAATATTAACTTGAGATGTCGCATTGGCTGTATCAATAATAATCATTTCAGTGGCCACACACACTTTTCAACCACAAGCGTAATACATAATACTTTTTAATCCATTGGATATGTACATGATTCCATTTAAGTATTTGCAATTCCGAATTACATTTCGATTAAGTAATTTTGATTACGTAAATTCAAAGAGGTCACTATCATAAGATACACTTAAACTCCTGTGTTCTAATTCATTTACATTCTCTCAACTTGCGCAACTTCACGCAGTTAATGCACTCATTTAGACTTACAGATAACGTCAATGTCTTGTTAAAATCATCATTTCCAGTACATAGGCAAAATAACATTATATCATAAGGTAAAAACATTTATAAAAAAAAGTTCATCACTAGTCATTTTTAGTAACTAAATATTTCCAGTTTACAATCTGTCCCATTATCATGTGTTTTCCTTATTAAGATATCTTTCGTGTTTGGTTTATTACTTAATTTTCGTATTTTACTTTATTGAATTATGTCAGTTGATGACAACAGCACTGCAGTTAAAATCTAGTACAATATACGATATTGTGATGGAAACAGGCTACAACAATCATTGTTCGTGTAAATATAAGCAAGTTATATCAGTGGTTTTACACACCTTATTTATCGAGAATGTTACTACTTAAGCATGTGAAACCATCATCAGATCGTTCAGTTTATTTTTACAATTGCATCATTCTTGAAGATAGATACACTGTATGTAAAGAACCATCGATAGTTCGGACACTTTCTTCACTTTCAATACTTTTTTTCAAAGCATTGTAAAAAAGAAATCAAGCATAAATATATCATCATATATAACGTCCTAAAATAATTTCACACTTATTCACATCAGGAATGGATTCACTATTACACAAAATTGACATGACGTGTGCCTTCGCTCACTCTTCCTGAACATATGATCATTTTACTTTTATAGACATCTCCGTGTAAATCATTTGGTTGTTCATATAGTACTCTAATGATATTCATTTTGAGTTTGAAATGACATGTTGGTATTTTCTTTTTTAAAAGAATGCACTTTGACACGACGACAAATAGTTTTGACACATTCAGGTTAATGAATATTTTATAATTGTCTCACTTAACTCCATCGGAAATTAAATCATTTGCTAGTGCAATATCAAGTTAAGTTGAACATGTTTGTTCTTTTGAGATTGTTTTCATTTTTGAGTAATCTCTTTTCCATTCGAATACCTGGTTTATTCTCAATTCACATGTTGAGGGATCTCTGTGTTCATATTCTGTCCTAACAAACAAATAATTAAATCAGTGATACATTTAATCATATATAACAAACAAAATATGCTTAAATAGCATTTAATCTAAAACGTAATCTGACAATTTGATTTATGTAGAGCAATACATTGGAATCAAACACGCCACTATCAATACAAATTTAACCAGAAGAGTTTGATATACATTATGTAAACATGATATGAAATTAAGTATTACATATGTAATTCAACATATGACGATTCTAGTCGTATAACATTTTTTTTTAAATCGTGTACAGTTTGATGATTTAACTATGCATACTATCAGAAAATATAAACGAGTTGAGAAGAAGGTGGGCAGCTTTATCTGGTACCAATTTACTGATGACCTTCACTACGTTCGATCTAAACACTTACTTGATATGCATTGAGATCATTGTATGTTACTGTTTTATTATTTTTCTATTTTCATTTATTCATCGGTTAAATATTATCTTGATTAATTTTAAATTAAATCTAGCTTTGTCATCCTAAAACATTGGTTTATTTTTAAGAGCTGGACATAAAAATTTGCTTCAAAGGTCATTTTATTTTACTGAATCGTTTTTGTTTTCTTCATTTTTAAAGTGTAATAACATCTGTATGATGCAGCTTACTTCATTGCTTGGTATTACCGTATCTTATTAATTTATATTAAAGTTGTTAATCGTTTGTGTGTCTCATGTACAATCTAAACGATATTAATATAATTTTTCAAACAAATAATTTCAACGGATGCCCGAAGTTCGCCACATAAGTTTCCATGTTGCCATTTCGACATTGATCGAGATGTCACACTTAACGCAAATTCAGAGGTGTAGAGCAATTGCGCTGTTGGTGGGTGGTCATAACCGAACTGCTGTCACTGTGGCGTTGCCCCGTGTACAATTAACCGTCCCATACACGTTTACATGCTACTGTGTTAGTTGTCGATCGTCCCAAGAGCGGTTGTCCCCTTGTAACGACCACAAGACATTCGATTGTCGCACTTCCGTAACAGATTCAAGACTGCTGTAGAGGCTGTAGGATTTGGAAACGTCAAATCACCAACTAACCGCGCCCAAATGATCGCAGCATTAACACAAGAATAGAGCAACATTCCCTTAAGGCGAATTAATGTTCTCATGAATTCAATGCATAGGAGAATCCGTGCAGGAATTCGTGCAAAATGTGCGCACACCAGGTACTGGTGTGTAATTTTGTTTTCGACGGATATTCCACTTTGAGTAACTTCTGACGATTGATTTTAGTTCGGCCTTGTTATTTGAATCGCGTTTAACGAGTTTATCCATTCTATATGGCATTGTTTTCTCTTAACCAATGCCGACATGCAATGCATTTTCCTGTATGATTCAAAATGATTTTATCGGTAATGATATCATTAATGTAATATTCGTTAATATCTTATATACCTGATGGCTGTATCAGTTATATGTTATTTTCCTCTCTCCTATTTACTCGTGCATTCTATTTTCTACATTTTATTACTTAATTCATGCGATTTATTTCGGTTAACTCGCCTCTGCAACTTTTATCTACAATAGTCAAAAGTAGAACGCCCCGACATAATATCATGTGTACAAATGTAATCTGCATTTCACTTTTATCTCATACAATAACCAGACTTAGGCATGTGAATACGACCTCCTCTGTATCAGTCCCTTGCCAAGATCTGTTCCTAAAGGAGTACAAACAAGGACCACCTTTCCAATAGTCTGTATGATTACCGTTCTGTTTTACAACGTATTTTGTTCCGATTTTGTAATTTTTTACGGTATTTTTTATCACACATGTGTCTCATACCAAACAAACATGTTCATGACGACTACGGTGACATTTCACGATCGCCATACTTACCTCTTTGGAAATGCTGATTAGGATTGTACTTAGAGTTCAGAGTAGGATTCAGTCTTGCATGTAATCGTAGTATCTTCTAT
This sequence comes from Ylistrum balloti, assembly GCF_031769215.1. Classification (NCBI taxonomy): domain Eukaryota; kingdom Metazoa; phylum Mollusca; class Bivalvia; order Pectinida; family Pectinidae; genus Ylistrum; species Ylistrum balloti. The sequence goes on along the minus strand of NW_026782668.1, from coordinate 112,848 downwards.
AGATGTTAATCTTTCCATTAAATTACATCAATTTTCCCCCGTTAATCTTATAATGCATAATCAGTGTTTATTTTTAGCAAAAAGCAACGATAACAATTTACGTTGATTACACGGTTACAAATCGAAAGTTTCGTGATTTTCAGATTACGTCAAAGGTCCTGGTCATAATCTCTAAACATACCATGTCGAATTATTAATTACTACTAATCTGATATGTTTGATGCAACATGAATTAGTTGTCCATAGTTAAATTGATTACCCGGAGTCATTTAATAACAGAATAATAATGAAGTCAATCATAACGTAACCATAATCCTAACAAAACGTTCTTGTCATATCAAACGCGGAGAACATTTTACGAGTTTTCGTTCAGATGTACTGTATGATGAAATAATTTACTGACTGCACTCCTAAATAATGCAATGATACCAATCGTATTGAACAGGCATTTAACTATATATTTATGTTATCATTGATACGTGTAATTCACTTAAGGATTGATTTACCAATTCGTATGTACATGTGTATGAAACCTTCAGTAGAACAATATATATTCTTGTTTCGTGAAATTACACTGGAATGAGGAATTGAACAATCTTCATTTGTTTCTCAAAACCTAGTAAATAGATTGTTAATTGTCATCTTCCACAATAAAAACATTATACTTGAAATTGCCTCTGAAGGAATTTTCAAGGTAATTGTATCTTCCATCATAGGATGGGGATTTATATAGGTTATATTACTTTGAAACGGACAATTAATATACAAAAATCGCAGCTTTTATCTCGTTGGAATGTGTTATTCATGATGTAACGCCGTGTGTCACATAAAACCCACAAGATACTTCAATATCTATATGCATTCTTATAGATATAGAAACACTCGCATTTACCATCTTCTTCCACACCTACTTCTAAATGTTACACTACAGTCTCTACAAATCTCACTTTTCCGAGGAAATACATTCAAATTCCACGAACAAGTTATCTTGACCGGTCACTGTCGTCCACAAGCACGTCTTGATGGCAACGGAGTGTATACAAAATATAGGCTAACACAATTTCAACATATCATATGCATATCAGCATTTCGATCTATAGTATCTCCAAAACTGAATGAATAGCCCGCCTGAAGTCTTGTCTCAACGTTATGGTAGCTGACCGTGTTCCTAGGTTTTATTGTTGCACAACTGGCTGGTCACTTGCATGCCAGTCTGTCACATTCTTTGCAGGCCCTAGATAGTATAACGCAGTTGTCCCGTCGTCAAGCTATGATAAACATGAACAAAATATATAACACTCACGTACATTCATACCTTAATCCATCAAAGACATTCCTTACCTAACTATATGATTTACCATCAATCCTACTTCCCTTTTTAAATAACAATCCTAATTTTGCATATACCCCTACAAACATATTCAATTCTAGGATGCGTTACAATTTTCTTTAAATAATAATGCCAAAACGAACGTATTACCGCAACCATATATGCTAATGAGTGCCTTCCGTACTTTTTACTCCTGCGCGCACTCAAACCTAGCACAGGTAAATACAACTACAACCCAGGGCTTACATAGGTAAACTACTCGAACAAAATCACGTTACTAAGCGAAATATACGCTTAAAGGTAACTAAATTACTTGTACATTATCTTTTTATCAAACTATATAAATTCTAATTACCTAATACTGTAAATAATGACATTTAAAACCAACACACCTGTAACTGTAAAAGCGAATAGTTACGCTCGAGTGGACACGCATCGATAGATAGATTGGTTTACCGGCAATAGGGACAATTGAAATATGTCACGAAATAGCCAACTTAAACAACAATTTATGAAAGATAGAAAGAATACTTGCCCCAGTCAGATATCCGGGCTTCATCACACTAATTATGGCCTGGAAAATAATCACAACATGGCCAAACAGCTCTGCCAAACAATGGCTGCTCGTCTCACCTATCCAGCCCTGCGCTACCCGTCCTCTCTTACCCGCACACACTCACACACACGTGACCAATTCACTCACCATTCACAATAACAAAAAGATGTACCTGTTTCGTGACATATATAGACTCATTATTATATGTGATTATGAAATTAAAGGACTTTTCAAGGTCTGTATTGATAAACTCTTAAATTCTGCTGAAGTCATCCAACAAATCCCACGGCTACAGAAATGTTGATTAATAATCAAACTCAAAAAAGATATTAAACAATCAACTCCATCATTTCTTTTCATTTTGTCATAGTTCATCATGTTATAACCACACATTTGCAAATGAAAACAAAAGAAGTTTCATCTTTATCAAAAATTCTTCAGTATTCAATTTCGAAAAACAGTTGTTGCATGGCGGCCCACGATTTTTGTTTTTTATGAAAAACAAATAATGTACCTAAAATACACAGTTAAACACTGTTTGGAATAGATAACCTATATTATATTTCTGGAGGGGTTTTTATATGCCTAGCCTAAAGTTTATTTGTAGAAAGGTTTGTATAGGCCAACGTATAGTGCATAGGTCTAACAGAGTATATTTCTAGAGGGATTTATATAGGGCTAACCTATAGTGTATTTCTAGAAAGGTTTGTAGGTTTGTATAGGTCTAACATATAGTATATTTCTAGAGAAATTTGTATAGGACTAGCCTATAATGTATTTCTAGAGAGAGTTGTAGGTTTGTAAAACATAACGTAATCATATAGTATATTTGAAAGGTCTGTATATGCCTTACATATAGTTCCACTAGAGAGGTTTGTATAGGCCTAGCTTATAATGTATTTCTAGAGAGGTTTGTAGGTTTGTATAGGCCTACATATAGTATATTCTAGAGAGGTTTGTTCTAACCTATATTGATTTTTAGAGAGTTTGTTTTAAAGGTCATTAGCAACGAGCTTTCTTTTGATATGTTTTAGCCTAAGTAACCTTTCACTTCTTGGCGCAGTTAACCGAAATATATCGCTGAAGTTTATTGCGTTGGAGAATTCTTGGTCTAAAATCTGTGATGTCATTTCTGCTATAAATATATCGCCAGCTTATTAATGGTATTACTTATAAGTATTATGTGACACTCTTATAGATACATTAGCAGCGAAGATACGTTGTGTTGAATATATGGTTACAAATAAGCCGTATAAATGTTTCCATAAAACGTAACACTAATAGCAAGAAAAATAACAAGGCCGAATTTCAGGTAGCCTCCTCTCGAACTTTCGTTATGTTTCCGACAAACCGTCTCTTTCGTGTCTGACATTCCTTGACATGATTCAGGTCTAACATTGAACATGAGGCTATTCTTAATAGTGTTGGCTAGACCAATTGTTAACCTGTATATTTTCACACGGAACGTTGGCCGATAACCATTATTATAAAATCTAACGTGAAATATCAATACAGAATGTAATAAGAAATATGTATAACGGATATATTTCAACAAAATATTAACGATTTACTCAATAATTTGATTTTAATACCAAACATAAGAGAAATCCTGTTATTACATTTAAAATCTTGCAATAATTTCTCTTACATACATATGCCTACAATTTAGGCAATTTCTACATTGTATTGTGCTTTTCTTTACGATGTCCCATTAAGCAGTAATGCATAATGTGATATATTTCTGTTAAGATTCCATCCTTTTATGAGTTTAAATGTTTGATAACATTCATATACCATTGATGTTAAACTTAATTCTATTTAAAACACATGTCAATTTATATAGTTACCGGAATAGACAGTGTATGATAAATAATGAGCATTTCACAGAGTGAGCTATTTCATTTTTAAACCCAAAATATACATCAAATTAACTTCATTAGTTTACATATTTGACTATTTTGTCATTATGGAAGATGAACACCTTCATGTACCTTCAAATTTAATTAAATAAAGATAACGTATTGTTATTAAAATGGACAAAATAATCTCATTTACACGTTTTCAATTTCAACAAGATTATTTCTAAACCGTATGTTGATTTCCGAAGATGACGAACTTTGAATAGTAATTGTGTAACCTTCAAATCTAATTATAATCAAAGTAACGTTCAATTATACTTGAAAATTTCCTCAAATGACAGTCTCATAAATTGTAGAGCTAACCTCTATCAGAAGTTTACATTGGTTTAACTACACATCTTATTGTCCTTCCATGCATAGTTAAGATCGAATATATGGCCAGAGATAAACCGTCTAAATATAAAAACGATTTACTCCCTAGAGAACGTCATATGTTGAATTTTCTCTTACATATGTTCAAAAAACTAATCTCAGGCAAATTGTGATTAATCGTTCAATTTTATGTATTGGACAGAAGTCTTTTTTAGTATGAACCAGGGAAAGGAATTGTGAATAAGGTTTATGGAACAATAAGTAAAATGTAACACGCCTTTTCAATGCATTAGTTTTCATTAAGGAATTGGTTTAACAGTTTTTATCATTTGTTTTACTTCCTTTACAAGAATATATTACAACACATAAGTCTTAATACTTTGGGAAACGCATATGTTAATATATTACTGAAGTGTCTATTATAGAGCGATATAACTTTAGAGAGTCACGTTTTTGTAAAGGCATGCCCCTTAAATGCTTTGACTAGCATTCTTGAATGGAAACTTCAATATTGTGTGATGAAAACATAGTGATTACCATAATCATTATAGTAACATTTTCTGTTCTACCTTGTGTGCTTAAAGTTCTGATAACGGATGAATCAATAATTAGATAAAACTTCACGTACAGTTGACCATTTCACTGACCTTAGATAAAATACTAAGCCATCTAAAATATTACAATCCTTTGCATGTTTGCGAATATACGAACCTACAAGGGAATGCCATATTTGTTTCACTTCACTTTTATTCCTCAATTGCTCATAAAAACATGTATCCTTATACTTCATTATTATCTTCTAATTATTGTAATGTCTAAAATCAAATGACACTTGACCGGATATTGTATGGATACTCTAGAGAAAAGTATAAACAAAAACGCCACATACTTAGTATTTTATTTCGTCAGAGCAAGTCGCATCTGCGCAAAGCAATACATCCAAATATGCCGATTTCAGTTCTTACCAGAGAGCTACCATTGGTCATGTATATTTCAGTATTTATTCATGAATTAAATAGAGTAAATACTTATTAACGAGTTAAGATACCGTGTCAATGCTGTTTAGATAGAACATTAATAACAAACCGCATCTAGTTTTACTTCAACTAAAAATATATGACCAGGGCTGTTTAATTAATTTTGGTCGATATGAATAAAATGTATATATCTTGGTGAAGGAAATACTTTAAAATGTTATTTCAAATTAATATTTGGTACATAACTTCATAATTTATTAATCCAATTCATGTTATGATTCTCAAATATTCGAATACGTAGTTTTATAAAGTGTTGTCGTGAGAGAAAAACAGTATGTACAAAGATTAGGGCATTACAAGTTACATAAATACATTAGTTAGAATTAGAAATAAAATTGATTTGACTTTTGTTTTAATCACCACTTAATTACTAATGATAGTCGATTTTTGCAAGCAGTCTTACGACACCTCAAAGTTTGCATACTAGATATACAATGAACCCATTGGCATAGGTTGAAATTTTCATTATGCTACCTTGTTATGATTGGTTGAATATAAAAAAAATGTAAGAAATGTTTATGGAGAGCATAGCAATACTGACCTATCAGTATTGTATATAAGTGTTCTCAAAGTAAAACAATGTTCAAGTATTATATTACAATGTAACTTCTAAACAATCATGTTTGAACAATTTAATGAAATAGTTACTTGACTGGAACATTTCTTTATTAGCAACCCTTTTATGTCGTGCGGTAGATTAATTTGTTTGCAATCATTTTTATACACTTACGGTCAAATACATAATACTTTTTTTTTATTACCTTATATATAATGGCTTTAACTGGATTTTAAGACATTGCTAAGTTGAGAGAATGTAAATGAATTAGAACACAGGAGTTTAAGTGTATCTTATGATAGTGACCTCATTGAATTTACGTAATCAAAATTACTTTATCGAAATGTAATTCGGAATTGCAAATACTTAAATGGAATCATGTACATATCCAATGGATTAAAAAGTATTATGTATTACGCTTGTGGTTGAAAAGTGTGTGTGGCCACTGAAATGATTATTATTGATACAGCCAATGCGACATCTCAAGTTAATATTGAATTGACGGACATATTTCGAAAACTATGAAAAATTGTATTTGACAGACATTATGTAGAATCAAAATGGAAAGCCATATAGATAATAACATTCTTTGACAGTAAGTGTATAAAAATGATTGCAAATTAATTATAAATAAACAGGAGCTGATTAACGGTAAAATCATCAGGTATAATGCCAGATTGGTGCTTTGTAAGTATGCTGTTTTCAGTCAAATAGTTAAAAAGATATTTCAAAATTATTTTTTCCATTAATTTACAGAAACATGAAGTTACGGAAATTGTTCTGTAATTTAAAACACCATTAGATGAACCATTACCCTTATATATAGCATTGATATTTGATTGTTTCCAACTGTTAGGTATCACTCCTGATTCTAATATTTTGTTAAAAAGGACCATAAGAGGTAATTTGAGAGAGGCATGAAGGTTTTTTACAACTTTGGGAATAACACCATCAGGACCAGGAGGTTTATTAGTATTAAGAATATTTATTTGGTCAGAGACATCTTGTTCAGTGACATGAATATTTGTAAGTGAGTAGTGGGTGTTGGGATGTGCTGTCTGAGGCAATTCAATGTTAGGTGATGATATAGAAATATTAGTAAAGTAATTATTAAGAAGTTCAGCTTTGTCGGAGTGGTGATGAATTAACTGGTTGTTTGAGTAAAGAGGGGGAATTGCGGAAGATTTATTAGAGAGATTAGTAATAGATTAAGCAATTTTCCACCATTTATCTGGAGTAAAAATATCATGAAGTGAATTTTCTAATTTTTTTACGTAGTTTGCCTTTGCCTCACGAATCAGGTCAATGGTCTCGTTCCGTATAGTTCGAAATCTTTCCCAATAATGAGGAGTATTTCCTAATTTATCTTTTCTGTGAATTCTATTACGTTGCCTCATTTGTAATCTAATAGTGTTATCCATCCATGGTTTATCATTAGGACGCACAGTTATTATTTTTGTAGGAATGAAACTATTGACCTGATCTGCAATGGCATTGACTATAATACTACTGAATGTGTTTGAGTCCTGGTTTAATGACAGGTTCAAGTAATCTATATTATTAAGAGCATTATTCATGCTATCAAAGTCTGCTTCTTCATATCTTAGAATAGTTTTTTTATAGTTCAATTTTTTGAATACGGAATAAAAAATGGAAGCATGTACTGAGGATAGGTCACTACAAAATGGTGGAGAAACATGAATATTTTTAACTATATTTGGTTATTAGTGAAGATGACATCAATGGAAGTTGCACTGTCAGATGTTATTCTTGTGGGTTCATTTATAAGACTAGGTAAGCTATGTTTAATAAGAAGCATTGATAAATGGCCATTTAAAGGTATATGTAACATGTCAATGTTTATATCACCTGTCAGTACAACATCCATTGAAGTATCTGTAGCTCTGGTCAGTGCATCATCTTATTTAGTCCACTAACCAATATTACTTTCTGGTCGGTATAGACAACCTAGTAGAAATTTGAGATTATGAATTAATACTTCCGACCATAAAAGTTCAATATCATCACTTTCCAAATCCCTTCTCCTATTCATAACAAAAGTATCCTTATACTAAACTATAATCTCACCACCCCGACCTGTAGTTCTATCTTTTCTATGAGGATTGGAATTAAAAGAGTGGATTTGGATATCAAGGTCAGGAATTGATAGGTTTAAATGGGATTCAGTTATTTTCCTTATATTAATTGTCCAATTTCTGTAAAGTAATATAACCTATGTAACATCCCCATCCTAATGTGATTACAATTCAGTGTATTCGGTATTCAGAGGCAAGTTTCAAGTATCAAGGCTTTTTGTGGAAGATGACAATTAACAATCTGATATTACTAGGTTTTAAGCAATGACGAAAATTACGCTGAAAATTGATGGTCACCATATTGGTCTCATTAAGAAATAAGATGGACGGATTTGATGCTCATTAGATTACCTATTGGTTCCGTTGTTGTTGATCTTGTTATCATTTGAAAATGTAAAATTACTGACATTACTTGTAATGACTGACCAACATGTACATGCCCTATGTCGTCGAGTGTAATGTAGTGCATATGAAATGTAAAGAAAGGAAGATTATATTTACTACTCCGTTAAGACTGCAACAGGATACTTACATACTGTAAAAAGAAACAAATAAATCCAATTAGGAAACATATAATACATTTGAATATTAATATAACAACAATGAAAATTACTTCCACTGCTAATATTGATTAAATTGTCACCAATGAAACTACAAATGCATAACCAGTGCCCCTTGATAGAATTGAAGTTTGTTTAGAAAAGAGAATGCCCTGATCTGTTGATGAATCATTGCAAATAGATAGTTAACAAACTTACTGAGTTAGGATGTGCTGCATTCATTACTTGAACATTTATTATATCAACTCAAAACTCCTCTTAATTCATACAAGCGTAATGTGATAATACATAATCAACCATTAGATATTCGTTATGATAACATGAAGATAATTATCTATTCGATTTTACCCTATGAAGCGCATTACAAGATTACACGTTAGATACATAATAATGATACGTAGCAAAGAAGATATCCTAACTTATTTCAGTCAAAATGTTATGTTTTCACATATCATCCACATACTGTTAGACAGCAGAAGGATAAAAATGCCGAGTGGTTTGTCTGCTCCTTCTAATCAAGTAATGTTAATGTTTTGGGGTAACTTTATGTCAAATGTGTTACTGATTGTTAACTCTTCATTGTTTTACATAATCATTCTGTGTTTTCCTTCTTGGTAGTAATTACACTGCATTATTGGAAATATTTCTAATCATACTTTTAGCACATTCTTCATTTTGATTAATGTTCATATTAACCTCAGTATATATCAGTATTGATTGATAAATCAATATAAATATTTAAACAGATCATCACCATTTACACTTGATATCGAAAATAAATCATACTTTTATTTTGTTTGCAAGTTGATGCAATGTATGTTAGAAACAAACCATTGATTAAATAGTAGAATGGATCCGTACAATCACAGTAATGATTTACTAGCGGATGCAGAAGGTATGTCGTTTTCCTATACGAGTAAGGTATAAAAAACATATTCAAAAGTCTCCTAAGTTATCCCCGCGGTTGTAGATGATGATATATTCATGCTTAACAACCGGCAATGAAATGGTGTTTCATTGTTTTTTTAGTCGGTCATTTGTTTGTTAGTTTTTTTTTAATATTTGAAGTGCGCCCTGGCAAGGGTGGCCATACTGTTGTATAGATATTTAAAAAACTAAATTATTGATAGACACTTACATACAGAATTTCATATAACATACAAGAAGTAGGACAATATTTAAATTTCTACCAATAATAGACATGGAAATTGCTATTTGTTCCCGTAAAATTGTGTTAAATACCTTCCTGTTACGTATTGGAAACATCGCCGGTAGGAGAAAAGAAAGGGAATTACACTAATAGTGAAAAAAACAAAGTATGACTCCAACCTTCAGTTATCTAAAAACTTAGATTGTTGAAAATTGAAAACTAGTGTGTGACTATGGAAGGTCAAATTTGTCAAAAAAATTGTCAATCATCTGACAGCAAGGTATAAAACAAAAAAAGTTTTACTTAGCTGGCGTTATCGTTAAAAACGGAAGCGGTAGGTGGAAGTAACATCATCGAAATTACTTTAAATAATCCAAGTTTTTTTTCCTGTTATGGAAAACGACTATGTAACAACAGAGTATCTATGATTGCGTTCCTATCACAAAAATCTGATGCCGCTCAGGAATGTTGGCATTTATTGTGATCAGATGTATACATATCGAACAAAATACATTTAAGCGTTATTCTGTCGTGTATTACAAACAGGGATGAGGTCAATGATCACCAACTGTATAGCTTTTCATTTTCATTGTTTTCAATGTATCTATTGTATTTGTGATACTCTCAAGTACATGTGGTAGTGAGTGTGATAGTGGTTCCATTTCTGTACGGTATGATTACAAAATATTAATTTAATGTTTTGAGAACTAAACAAGAAACGAACGTCCGATGGTAATTTTTATATATAGTTTCATCAGAATTACTGTCATTGAGCAAAGTGATAATTGGATCAAAAACAGACAACTTTGAAAGTGAAGCACTAAACCCAGTGCGATATATAGCATTTGTTATGTTTGGCAGAAAATTTGATTTTTAAAGATATATCTAAATCCACATTAAAATCCCCAAAATGAAGAGTAAACGAATGTTTACTGTCCAAATACCACATCTAAAGAACTGGTATCTCGTTTTCGGACTGATTGTAAACTGTAATTGTCTGGTAACCAGAACATAGCAAGTGGTGGCTTAATCTAAAAAAAAATATAAAATATAAAGCTCACTTCTATACCTGTTTAAGTCATTTGCTCTTATAAAAATATAGATAAATTATATGTAATGTAATGATAATGTAACGACGTATATACACTATTCCCCATTGAGAGTGTTTACTAAATATAATCTGAAGACCATGCAAATAGGACAGTTCAAAAACGTGTGTTCACTTAAATGACTGACTGTGATAAAACCAGTGCAACGTCTCACGGTAATATTCGAAGACGGACATATAGTGTAAGCTTAGCAAACATGCCTTTGATGGGCGTGGATTTCATCATATTTTTTATTATTAGATTATATACCTGCAAATATGAGAGATTTCAATAATTGCATCTTCCAAATAAGCAAAATATCAAAAACGATACAAAATCCCCCGCTCTCACGCATAATGAACTATATTCATTTTAAATAGAGGGATGATTGTCACCGAACTCACATAAATGTTATTCAAATATTTGGTTTTTTCCTAACTCGGTTGAGTTTTGTACCTTTCGTAAACCTTTTCCTAATAAAAGTATTAAAACATCAAAACAAAATATCGGTTGTCTGTTAAAACAAACAACAATTGTGGCGACAACCCTGGTGAATTAAAACTAGACCCCTGTATATAGTTAATTTGTTTATCACTTGGTGACGTTGACAACGAAACTAGAAGCACTGTGTTTTATCGCAGCAGCAGTGACACTGCACGTTACTCCATGCAGACCTATTGATTACGTTTCATTTAACTAAAATACATCTATTACGTATATACAGAAATATATACTAAAAACGGAAACTTTAAACACATGTAACTACACAGAAAAATGAAATGAATCCAAACAATATCAATAAGTTACCATATTTGTTGTCAGCGCTTTGAGCAGTGACAACGTGATCTGACCCAACAGGGAGACTTGTAAATCTATATTCCTGGAAGCTCTAGACTTTCAATCAATTAAGTTTTGTATGTTGTTATTTTTTGTACACACGGCGTAAATGTGAATAACACATTTTACTAAAAGTTTAGAATTGTAAAGAATTGAGTCAAATAATGATTTAATAAGCATCATGAAAAGTGTAAGTTTTTCCATCAAAGGAATACAAGCAGAATTTGACGATGATGCTTTTTATATGGAGCTATTTTTTATGGAGTTATTTAACACGACAATAAATGACATATACCGTTTCACAATGTTTTATCATATTATGTATGCTTTTCGTAAGTACCATAACTTAAGTGTCGTGCTGTCTTGTTATTTGTAATGAAATAATAGAAGGTCAAAACATATTTTCATCGAGTCACATGGATTGAGGGATTGTAACAAATGTAGTAAATCAATTAAAGAGCTCCATGACAATAATAATAATCCCATCCATTAACTGCATTCTGTTATATCAATACAAAACTTTCTTTCATCAACAAAAGCAAAAGTGAAACCTGTTCAATTCCTCATTCCAGTGTAATTTCACGAAACGAGAACATATATTGTTCTACTGAAGGTTTCATACACATGTACATACGAATTGGGAAATCAATGCTTAAGTGAATTACACGTATCAATGATAACATAAATGTCCTTATCTGAAAATCCAACTGGAATACGAGATACGCATTTCCTGTTTATACTTTAGATGCATGTTTTAAGGAACCAAAGGAAAGACTGTTGTGTGAGTATAATGATTGAAGAAATAAAATAATATCATCGGTGTTAGATTATAACTACTGATTTATCCGGGTAAAAGCATTACAAGATATTAGTGTACAATACACTGCTGGGATATGTTTGGTGAAAAATATAGTTAAATGCCTGTTCAATACGATTGGTAACATTGCATTATTTAGGTTTGCAGTCTGTATATTATTTCATCATGCAGTACATCTGAACGAAAACTCGTAAAATGTTCTCCGCGTTTGATATGACAAGGAAGTTTTGTAATGATTATGGTTACGTTATGATTGACTTCATTATTATTCTGTTATTAAATGACTCCGGGTAATCAATTTAACTATGGACAACTAATTCATGTTGCATCGAACATATCAGATAAGTAGTAGTTAATAAATCGACATATAAGGTATGCTTAGAGATTATGACCAGGACCTTTGACGTTATCTGAAAATCACGAAACTTTCGATTTGTAACCGTGTAATCAACGTAAATTGTTATCGTTGCTTTATGCTAAAACTAAACACTGATTATACATTATAAGATTAACGGGGGAATATTGATGTAATTTAATGGAAAGATTAACATCTATAGAAGATACTACGATAACATACACGACTTATTCCTACTCTGAACTCTAAGTGCAATCCTAATCAGCATTTCCAAAGAGGTAAGTATGGCGATCGTGAAATGTCACCGTAGTCGTCATGAACATGTTTGTTTGGAATGAGACACACGTATGATAAAACAAATCCATCAAAAATTATAAAATCGCAACAAAATACGTTGTAAAACAGAACGGTAATCATACAGCCTATTGGAAAGATGGTCCTTGTCTGTACTGCTTTAGGAAAAGATCTTGGTAAGGGACTGATACAGAGGAGGTCGTTTGTTGTCCCCTTTATGCCTAAGTCTGGTTGTTATTTGAGATAAAAGTGAAATGCAGATTACATTTGTACACGTGATATTATAGCAGGGTCCTTCTAATTATAACTGTTCTAGATAAAAGTTGCAGAGGCGAATTAACCGAAATAAATCACAATATATAATAAAATGTAGAAAATAGAATCAGGTAAATAGGAGAGAGGAAAATAACATATAACTGATATAGCCATCAGGTATATAAGATATTAACGAACATTACATTAATGATATCATTACCGATAAAATCATTTTGAATCATACAGGAAAATACATTGCATGTCGGCATTGGTTAAGAGAAAACAATGCCATATAGAATGGATAAAATCGTTAAACGTGATTCCAAGGAACAAGGTGGAACTAAAATCAATCGTCAGAAGTTACTCAAAGTGGGGTATCCGCTGAAAACAAAATTACACACCATATATGCGATAAAATCGTTAAATTCGTGCATTGAATTCATGAGAACATTAATTCGCCTTAAGGGCATGTTGCTCCATTCTTGTGTTAATACTGCGATCATTTGAGCGCGGTTAGTTGGGGATTTGACGTTTCCTAATCCTACAGCCTCTACAGCAGTCTTGAATCTGGTACGGAAGTACGACAATCGAATGTCGTGCGGTCGTTACAAGGGGACAACCGCTCCTGGGACGATCAGAAACTAACACAGTAGCATGTAAACGTGTATGGGACGGTTAATTGTACACGGGGAAACGCCAAACTGCCGTCCGACAGCAGTTGGGCTATGACCATCCACCAACATCTCAATTGCTCTACACCTCTGAATTTGCGTTAAGTGTGGCATCTCGGTCAATAGCGAAATGAAAATGCCAACGTGGAAAATTATTGTGACTAACTTCGGGCATCCGTTGAAATTATTCGTTTCAAAAATTATATTGATATCGTTTAGATTGTACATGAGACACACAAACGATTAACAACTTTGATATAAATTAATAAGATACGGTAATACCAAGCAATGAAATAAGCTGTATCATACAGATGTTATTACTCTTTAAAAACGAAGAAAGAAACGTTTCTGTAAAATAAAATGACCTTTTGAACAAATGTTAATGTCCATCTCTTAAACCAAATCAATGGTTTAGGATTACAAAACTAGATCAAATTAATCGAGATAATATTGAACAGGTGAATCAATGAAAATAGAAAAAAATAATAAAACAGTAACAGACGATCCAGCTTTTTGTGATCTCATTGCATATCTAGTTAGTGTTTAGATCGAACGTAGTGAAGGTCATCAGTATATTGGTACCAGATAAAGCTGAGCACCTTCTCAACTAGTTAATATAATCTGATAGTATGCATAGTGAAATCATCAAACTGTATACGATTTAAAAAAAAAGTTATACGACTAGAATTGTCATATGTTGAATTACATATATAAGACTTCATTTCATATCGTGTTAACATAATGTATATCAAAGTCTTCTGGTTAAATTTGTATTGATAGCGGCGTATTTGATTTCCATGTATTGTTGTACATAAATTAAATGGTCAGATTACGTTTTTTTATTAAATACTATTGATGCATATTTTGCTTGTTATATATGGTTAAATGTATCATTGATTGAGTGACGTGTTTGTAAGGACAGTATATGAACACAGAGACCCCTCAACCTGGTGCGCAAGCCCTACTTCTTGTTTAAGTTAAAGATTAATAAATAAGACTGATTTTGCCGAAAATTTAAAAACAATTTTAAAATGACTTCATATCAAGCTATATTCAAGGTTTAAATTTGACATTTGTATTATTTTTTGTTATTTAGGTGACTTATAAAAAAGTGTGCTTGAGCACAATATTTATGTTGGAGCATGAGAATGGTTTCATGAATACGAGCCCAGGAGTTCGAATGGATAAGCGCTCTTTGCTTTACAGATAACATTTGCCATGCAACATGTTGTTCAAGTCAAAGTAAGTAATGTCACTCTCAAAAATGAAAACAACCTCAAAAGCAACGGAAGCATCGAGATTACTAATGAAGATCAAACATGTTCAACTTGATATTGCACTAGCAAATAAATTAATTGCCGTTGGAGTTAAATGAGACAGTTGTAAAGTATTCATTAACCTGCATGTGTGGAAGCTATTGGTCGTCGTATCAAAGTATATTCGTTAAAAAATAAAAAGAAAATAACAATATGTCAACATAATCCTAATTCAAATTCAAAATGAATAACAGTAAAGCACAACATGAACAACCAAATCATTTACACGGATATGTCTATAAAAGTAAAAGGATCATGTGTTCAGGAAGAGTGAGCGAAGACACACGTCATGTCGGTTTTGTTTAACAGTGAATCCATTCCTAATGTGAACAAGTGTAAAATTATTTTAGGACGTAACATTTTTGATTATGCCTGATTTCTATTTCAAAATGCTTTGAAAAGGAAGTATTGAAGGTGAAGAAAGTGTTCGAACTATCGATGGTTCTTTACATACAGTGTATCTATCTTCAAGAATGATGCAAGTCTAAAAATAAACTGAACGGTTTGACCATGATATCACATGCTTAAGTAGTAACCTCGATACATTAGGTGTGTAAAACCACTGACATCACTTGCTTATATTTACACGAACTATGATTGTTGTAGCCTGTTTCCATCACAATACCGTATATTGTACTAGATTTTAACTGCAGTGCTGTTGTCATCAACTGAACTAGTTTACTAAGGTAAAATCCGAAAGTTAAGTAGTAAACCAAATATCGAAGATATCTTAATAAGGAAAAAACCTGATAATAGGACAGATTGTAAACTGGAAATATTTAGTTACTAAACAAATGACTACGGAAGAACATTTTTTTAATAAATGATTTTACCTTATGATATAATGTTCTTTTGCCTACGTACTGAAAAAGATGATTTTAACAAGACATTGATTTTATCAGTAAATCTAAATGAGTGTATTAACTTCGTGAAGTTGCGTAAGTCGAGAGTATGTAAATGGATTAGAACACAGGAGTTTAAATGCACTTTATGATGGTTGCCTCTTTGAATATCTGCCAGTGTGTACAATAACTAGTATATGCACATAACGATGACTTAAAAAGAAGGTGGAAAAACCCAAACAAAATCAAAGTTAGAGATGGATAAATATGAATTCAAATATTACTTAATCGAAATAAAAGTTCGCGATTGCAATACTTAAATGGAGTCATGTACACATCCAATGAATTAAAGGGGATTATTTGTTACGCTGGTGGTTGAACATATTGAAAAAGTCATCAGAAAATAGATCAAATTTAATTTCATTTGTAATGTTTATAGCCGAGTTATCTTTCGTATTCGTATTTTAGTATCAAATATTAGACAATAGAAATGGCAATAGTTTTTTTTAAGTGTGTGTGGCCACTGAAATGATTATTATTGATACTGCCAGTGCTACATCTCAAGTTAATATTAAATTGACGAACATATTTCGAAAACTATGAAAAATTGTATTTGAGACATTATGTAGAATCAAAAATAAGTGTATCAAAATGATTGCAAACAAATTAATCTTCCGAACAACATAAAAGAGTTACTAATAAGAAAATGTTCAAGCTAAGTAATTATTTTACTGAATTTTTCAAACATGATTTTTTTAAGAAGTTGCATTGCAATATAATACTTGAACATAGTTTTACTTTTAGAACATTTAAAAACAATTCTGATAGCCCAGTATTGCTATGCTCTGAATAAACATTTATTACAATTTTTATATTCAACCAATCATAACAAGGTATAATAGATGAAAAATTAAACCTATGTCAAGGGTTCATTGTATATGTAGTACGCAAACTTTGAGGTGTAGTAAGACTGCTTGCAGAAAGCGATTATCATTAGTAATTAAGTAGTGGTTTAACAACAAGTCAAATGAATTCATTTCGAATTCTAATCTAAATGTATTTCTGTAACTTATCATACCATAATCTTTGTACATACTATTTTTCTCTCACGACAGCACCTTTTACATACCCTACTATTTGAGAATCATAACATGACTTGAATTAATAACTAATGAAGTAATGTACCTAAAATAATTTGTAATAACATTTAAAAGTATTGCCTTCACAAAGATATATCCATTTTATTCATATCGACCAACATTGCTTAAATAGCCTTGATCATATATTTTTAATTTGAAATAAATCTAGAACCGGTCTGTTATTGATGTTCTATCTTAACAGCACTGACAATGTATCTTAACTCGTAATTATTGATGAAATTAAGGTTAATGATGTAAGAGTGATTATTGAATAAATAAGATAATCGGATCTATCTCAGTTCGGTATTAAAGAAGGATTATTGAGTAAATCGGATAAAATTAACACAAAATAATATTTTACAGTACAGTGCTCAGTATATGTATGTTTGCCGTAAATCAAGAAAATTGAATTGCTATTGATCAGTTTAATCAATATAGCCTACTCTTATGCGCCTGTTTAATGCGTCAGATAACACTGCATCGTTTAAATTTTAACACATTTTCTTCGATCAGTGTTGTCATCTGGTAAATTTGAACGATGTTTCTTAATGTATTCTTCGTGAATGATATAAGTAAAGAAATGTAGTATATGAATGTTTTTGTCCATTACAATACTAATGTTGATTGACCTTACTTATGGATTTACCTAGAAATCATTTATGCATTTTGCAATAAACATGTTCAATTACTACTCGTAAATCTGGATATAAGGTAATGTTAGCATTTATGATCAGGTAACTTGACCTAATCTGATTATCATGGTAAGTTTGATTTGTAAGCGTTGAGTCAACGTAAAATGATTACAACCATTTGGTTCCATTATAACTTAATTGTAAACTAATTACGGACTGTGACTACTACACGATGTCGTAAGACTAGAAATATGATATATCTTGGCGATGTAAACGTGATATTTGATTGAACTCTAAAATATACACTTATATCCTTCAATACCATAAAATGCATGTTATTTACGGAAACCGTACAATCGTCATAGGTAATTTTGTTAAGGAAAATAGTAATCAGACCGTGTTTGTAATCAAAACGTTAGGTATTTTGTTAGAAATATACTTTTTATTACTATTACTAGTATGTATTCCGATTTCAAGTATTATACAGTTAAGGCTTAGTATCCACTTTTTGTCTGGCCGAACGGTGGACAGACCATAGCCGACGGTAGCTGACCGGAAGCCGAATGATACAGCCGATTTGTCCGGCCGAACGGTTTCAGCCTTATGAGCCGAATGATTCTGATGCTCGTCATCAGGCTGAAGGAACGAACGAACAAACGAACGATCGGTCGGAAATGGAACGAAAGCTAGAGTAACGAACGATTAGAACCTTTATATTTAGACGGCTTATCGCTGGTCATATATTCAATCTTATTTACATGTAACTACAGCCAGATACACCACTTTTCATAAGACAAAAATAGGGGAAATGTTTTTCATTGAAAACGTGTAGTGATGAGATAATTTTTTCCATTTTCAAGTATAATCAATACGTTATCTTCGATTATAATTAGATTTGAAGGTACATGAAGGTGTCTTCCAAAATCTTCCTTGCAAATGACAAAATAGTCAAATATGACTTTTTATGTAAACTGATGAAGTTCATTTGATATATATTTTGGGTGTTAAAAATGAAATAACTTACTCTTTGAAATGCTCATCAATATGTCTCATACACTGTCTATTCCGTTTTATTCTAACTTATAAATTGACAAGTATTTTAGAATGACCGAAAATATAAGCTTTGACATCTATGGTATACGTAAATGTATATGAAACATTAACTCATAAAAGGTGGACTTCTTAACAGAAATATAACACATTAAACTCTACTGATTGATGAGAAATCGTCGACAAAACACAATGCAATGTATTTAGTATTGCCAAAGTTTAATGTACTGCGATAGGTATTGCATGCAGTTAATGTTTACTTCCATCCCCTCAGCATCGCGTTATGACGTATTTGATACCAGGATTGCTTGTTAAACACGATCCGATGTTTTTGTTCGTTTAACCATCAAATTGCAATTGATATTATGGAGGCGTAATAAATTTCAGTTGAATTGAAATATTTCATCCATGTGTAAATACATATCATTACCATTCTGATATACATGATATATCATGTTAGATTTTATAATAATGGTACATCATCTAATTCGTTCCGGTGTGAAAATATACAGGTAAATAACAATTGTGTCTAGTCCTGACGCTAGTTAGATAACGTTCGACACTGAAAGACCTGTGTTCAAGTGTTCACCCAAGTATCATATGAAAGGGATGACAGCACATGCTGAGATTAAAATATCTTCTAATCAACATATTGACTAGATTAATACAGATCGAGAGGGGGCTACCTGGTTGAGTTATTTACTTGCTATTTATCTTGGTTATGTTGGGTTTTATGGAAACTCCTACTAAGGAAACTCGTTTTCACTTGATTTGTTACATCCTTGAACAACACAACGTATCTTCGCTGCTGAAATGATATCGATTATAAAAGTGTCATATAAGAAACGTCCACTTTGTTTACACCATTCAGTACCAGCTGGCCGATATTTTATAGCAGAAATGACATGACAGATTTTACACGAAGGAGATTCCCAAACGCGACCGGAAAAGACCGGAGCGTATACGCCACTATATCTGCTCCGATACTTATGCTTAAATATATCAGAGAAAGCTCGATGCTGGTGACCTTTAAAACCCAATCTTTAATTTATCTATACATTAAACAAAGTTCAACATTCTGTCCATCACAGTTAAATTCATAACCTGATATATATAGTGATAAAATATCTGCATCTGATGATGTAGTTTACAGGTACAGTAGTTTACAAGTGTGTAAGTCCTCCGGTGGTTTCTAGACAAAAGACCTTTGTATTCACCCAGACCTGGATGTGACCTCACCCTATTCAATAGTTATCAGACGTCTTTCATTATTGCATTATTTGCGATTTACCACCAATAATTACCTTGATCTTTAGTTATTATAATCTGTTTTACATGATGTCATCAGATATCTAAATCTAATTCTGGCCTTTACCAGTGCATCTTTTACTTATGAGATGTTCGCAATTTGATACTGATTGCTTACAAATACAGAAACGAAATTGATACGTTGAGGACAAAGAACAAAAAACTTTTCATGTGGTATTAATAAGTGAATAAGATTTACTTCTAATTACTGCAATAACCAAACATGGAATATACTTAAATATGAATGACCATCTCAACACATATTTTAGATTATGATTTTCTTTCCCCTACAGTTGACTGAAATGATATCATATGAATAACGCCTTTTAGTCATATTTTACAGCAATATCATAACAAAAGCATCAAATGTATATAAAAAGAAACGAGGAGAAATCAAGAAAAATGAAAAATAAACATTTACAGATATATTAAGATGATACAATAAAGGTACTCGAGTTCCAACAAATACGTTTTACAGGTAAATCTCCCTGTTGGGACAGATGGTCATTTTATCAGAAAGAATATTTATAATCCTTATCAGGTGTAAATCACAGCCTCTTCCCTCAGGCCATTGACGATTTTACCTATGGCAAAGCCCCCAGCTTATACAATCGAGGGACTTCCATCAATAATTGTACCATCACATATGCATTATATTCATAATATTTGAAACGAAGCATTTCTATCTAATAATCGTATAATGCGCGCATACAAACGACACAGAGGCCGACTCAACGATAGGCACGGCCGAAATAGCCGAATGAAAAGCTCAACTGGTTTAGCCGAATGAAAAATCGGAGGGAGAGAGAGGCCGGTCGAATGTTATATTAGGCAAAACGGCTGATCGTACATATAATAGGCCTGAGTCGGACGCGAGTCGAACGGTGACCGATTGAGGGCAGGACGGTGGTCGAACGGTTCCTTGGATACTTAACCGTAATTGCAACGGTACTTTCTTGTTGTAATTTTTTTTCGTATAGATGGTTCCATTGTTTTGCGGTTCTTACCAAAAGGCAAAATCGATTTGATTACGTAAAGCAGGAACAGACTGTGATATCAATTTCACGTTTTCAATATAGAGAAGAATATTACCTTTACAAAATAGATAGAAGAATATGTTGTGAAAAGGAGTTATTACGAATCGTCGATTTGAATCATTTTAAACATTTAAAGGAATTATTTTTAAAGAATAATTATTGATATTAGTCATCACAACAACCAAGAATATCAATGAAAGGACCGACTGAGAATTTTTTTTTATATGTGCCCAGTGAACTACACGTACTAAGGTATATCGTCACAAATGCACTTTTATTCGAACGTGTGTTTTTTAATACATTCATTCTACATACAGGTGTGATATGATGAATACGTGCTTGATATTGTGGTACAGTAATATGATACTATTTAACAAAATTCATCAAAGGCTTACTCCCAATAATAATTGGTTTTGACGGTGATTTCTCTGTTAGATTATATCTGTATATATGATGTTGTGAAGGGCCGTTATAAAGATAACATTTCTAAATATAACTATCAAAAACCAAAGGACTAACATTAATTACCTATGATACATAAATAAACAGAAGAAGAACAATGAAATAACCAACATGCAACAGAAAGTCAGAGTTAAAACAACTATCCTATATTTAGGATATTAACGATAGTGACATTTTACTATCATAACTTTTAAATAATGACCCATAACGGTTTCCAGAACTAGGATCATGCTTCAAGATACCTTTTGAGTTATACGACGAAACATAGTAGGTATTAGCATTGTCAAGAGAAGACAGTGTTATGCACGATACACACACTTGGCAATGAAAGCAAGCTGAACAGAATTCAAAGTCAGTGATCAAAAGTCATGACCATTTTTTCTAAAATCTGTTTTTTTACAACTTGATAGTCGTATAATACTTGATACCCTACTATCAGGAACTCTTTATCACTGGTTCTCTAAAACGTCGCACTCCAAACTGTTTGTGTTAAGTATAAACGTAAGGAGCGGATAAGAAATCCTACTGTAACGAAACCTTAAGTATTTTCTTTATTCTATATCAGGACAGAATACCAGTATGCCTTACAGTGAGAATAGCAGAAAACACATTACGATTTGGATAATGATTTGAAAGTGTTGTACCAAGTTAAGAACATAGATTGCATATCAAGGTCCCAAGGGTGTTTTTTTTAAATGATCGGCATAATAAAGACTGCACAAAAGACGAAACTGTTACCAGAGAGATGAAAACAAAAATGAATCAAACTGCATTATATAGCTGTTTTGTCATTTAAGGTTACCTTGGTTGCGACTGAGGAACACCCAATGTGATCGAAAGAATCTACACCATAGCTAATATATTTCTGATAATATTCTATATTATTATATGTGTATATTCTGAACCCTGCCGATAGCAAAATTAAATAACACGTTAATCTCAATAGAAATAATATATGAAAGATGGGTGATAAGGTTTTGTAGTACAGTAACAAAATGAGGTAAATGTATGTTTTTCTTACTCCCACTGATACGTTAGTTTTAATTATATGCAATCTTTGTAATGATTTGATATTGTTTGTTCCAGTGATCTAACTGTCGTGTTCAGTCAAGCGATACTTATTCAAATATATCATTATCAACATTACTTTGATCCACAGAAGAAAACCTTCAGCTACGTTTCGTAGTAATAATCTACTCGACTGGTTTGTATCTAACATATAACATCATACTGGTCAACTAGTGTTGAAGCATTATGTTGCCGAGACAAATTATATCTACATCTGCATATTAAGAAAGATAAAGATAGATAAAGTTATTCATAGCAAACATTATAACAACAAACAATTACTTGTTGGACCATTGATCTGACTGCAGTGCCACCTACATCAATACTCGGAGAAAACAGAACCCTGTGGGCCTTTTACCTGACATAAGTCATAAAAAATCTAAATTACATTTCAGTTACACAGATAAATAACATATACTCAACAAAAAAAGAAAGGTTAACATGTTTCCTTCGCGAATACCTGTAAATGAATGAAAACAAAATGACGTTTGTGCAATATTAGAAAATGGTAATGTTTTACATTACAAAATCCAAGGGGGTTACCAAAATCATTCAAGCGTGAAAGTCTGTATTAGCGAAAGAGCTGCACAAGGTTTTCTGCGACTAACTTGTATCTTCGCTTGAATTTCATAAACATTCAAACTGACAACTGTTCCCTAGATCCTTAGGACTTAGAAATAACCGAATCTTGCTATCTATCAACTTTATCATTATGCCCCGGCTGCCACAAGTACAGAGAGAAAGGGCTGTAGGCAGGATCCAGGCTGGGGAGTCTCGCCGTCGAGTTGCATGGCATTTTGGTTAAGACAATTTGCCAGTTGGTAAGTCGTTTAAACCAAACTTGGTCAACATCCGATCGTCCCCGAAGCGGCCGACCCCGTAAAACGACCGCCAGGGATGACCGTCGTATACGATTGATACACTTGCGCAATCGATTCGTAACGCAGTAGAGACTACAAGGACATTGTTTGGGCGTCGTGTGTCTCCCCAAACAGTCCGCAACAGGTTGAGGGCCTACCAATTGAAAGCGCGGCGTCCCTACACTGGACCCAATTTGTTGCGACGTCACCGTAATATTCGGCGTAACTGGACCCGTGTTCACCGTCGTTGGGCCTTACGACAATGGACCAATGTTCTGTTTTCAGATGAGTCCAGGTTTTGTCTGCAACACGGTGACGGAAGGCGCAGAGTGTGGAGGCGACGAGGGGAGCGTTTTGCGAACTGCTGCGTCGCAGAACGGGACCGCTTTGGCGGCGGAAGTGTAATGGTTTGGGGTGGTATTTGTGGGGGGACTCGTACCAGGCTTCTTGTGTTAAATGGCAATTTAACCGGCATTCGATATCGGGACGAAAATTTAAGACCAGTGGTTCTGCCATTCTTAAGACGCCATGGCGTTGGCGCCATTTTTCAACAGGATAACGCACCAACGGACACCAGTCGCGTCAGCAGAACATTCTTGCAGCAGAATAACGTACAGGTGTTAGATTGGCCATCTAAATCACCTGATTTGTCACCGATTGACCATGTCTGGGACGTTCTTGGGCGACGCGTGAGAGAACGTCAAAATCAGCCGTGAAACTTGCAGGAGCTGGCCCAAGCCTTGATCGCTGAATGGAACAACATCTCTCATCGAATTATCCACCAGTTTACGAGTTCCATGCGACGACGCTGCAATGCCGTTTACTTCGCAAACGGTGGCCATACCCGTTACTAATGGTGTTACCTTTGAAATTGACCCAACGTCCTTTACAGTCGAATAAAATCAACTGAACGCAAAGTTTTATAATGAACTATGACTGCAGTTTTATCAGAATTGATCAATTACTTTATTCGTACATGACTGATAAGGATTTATGAAGGGGTTAATTAATTAATCACAGAATGAAGTAGTTACCTTTCTTTTTTGTTTAGTATATATAATGGTCTTTAAAACGATATATGACAAGTTTCCTGCAATTTCCAAATAATATTATGAACAGATCTTTCTCAAAGAAGATGTTGCATATGATTTCAAATGATTTAAAGAAGCCTACACTAAATCAAACAATTTATATTGTCCCACGCACCATTAACTTGTCATATAGCAACACATTGACCATTATCAGTAGCACGCATACCTTTAAATTTCTACATTATAATCGGCTTTCTGTGTAGATATTATATGTAAAATCGCATTTGAACAAGAAATGCAAACATATTATTTTTGTTCTTTTGTCATCTGCATCCAACATGATTGGATTAATGACTTGCACCTTGAAGAGAACCTTTGACTATCGCCAAATTTGATATTTTATCATTTGGATGAGGATACCCATTATCATTAAGACGAATACCAGAGCAGTCGAAGAAATTAACATATCAATTCACACCTCTGTAAAACAGTCGTTATTGTTATTTTTTACGGGTTTTGTTAAATTTGTTTTTTTAAAGAAAATCATATCACATTTATGCTTACAAAATTAATTTCTGTACACCTCTAAAATAGAAAACACGTGATTTTGGTTTTGATTGCACTACCAAGTATAAGTACTTCAAAGTAGGTGATGCCTTAGTGTAGATGACCTTTTTATGCCCCAGTTTCATATCGAAAGTGTAGTACATGATGCAAATACATGGAAGACACATACAGGAAACAAAAAATAGCGAGACATCACTTATCGTTAGATCATCATATCTGGTGTTCAAAAGAAGCTCGCGTATGCTTCAAGAATTTGGTTGAATCCTGATGTCACAGTGTCTGTTTCAAATATAGGGTAAATGAACAAGCCGTATGAATGGCATTTACAATGTTTTTCCCTCGGCATATTCCTCTTCTATTTGATCAAATGTATAGAAAAGGACGATTTAATAGCATGGAAAGGGCGGAGCAGCGATCAGTTCGAGAAGATCCATGCTACTATTGTATATCGTCCAGGTATATCCCATACACAAGGCATATCAATTAGGAATACATTGTTAATGCTTTGAATGAAATTAAAAACAGATATTACTTTTACGAAGATTGCTTATTTGTTTGAACTTCATAAGTCAACTGTAAGCAGGATATTCTAAATTATGTGTAAGGTTCAGGAATCCACATTTGTATAGTCACATCTAGGACCCAATCATTAGTCAAAGGAACAAGCCTTTAAGCCTTAATACTGTTTTTACACAGACATTTTTTGGTAATTACGTGAAACTGATGCTTTATTGTACTTACATCTTTATTGTTAAAAGTGATGACCAAACTTTACAGAAAGAACATATTTTGTTGAAAAAAAACCGATTATGTCAAATTCATGAGTATGGTATTTCCTTATGGATATATTAGACACTGTCGGTCCCTTTCTAGGATCAGAAAATGATGCAAACATAACAGACGTTATATTAAAGTCTGTTGATGACTTGACTATCATTTTACTTGATGGTGATTACATAATAGTTGATCTCGGTTTCCGGGATGTTTTGAGTAAACTGGCTTATTCTGGATATAAGCATGTCACGCCTTCATTTTTAATGCCAGGAGAAAATCAACAGGACAGTGCAACAGCAAACGCTGACATATATATCACTAAAACACGATGGGTTGTTGAATCTTACCATTCTAGATTCAAACAGTTCAGATTTTTCAAAACTCATCCAACTATGTCCTATGTAACACTAGCAGTTTGCTTAAAATTGTGTCGGCACAATTAATTAGTAACGTGGGCCCATATACTCTTCATCTGATCCCAAAAAGAAGAAGCTTCAGCTAAAAAAATGAAGCTGTTGTTAAATACAGAACATGATTTAGCAAAACGAACCTACACTGTTTAAGAGGTGGAAGTCAATTTGGAAAAAGATTGAAGAATCTTCCCTTGAATTCCCTGTGTTAGAATCCGAATATTTAGAGACAATTCCATACGGTGCCTACCATAATAAAGCAGGCACCAAACTATCTTTAAAAAAGAAGTCATGGTTCATCGACATCCACTGACCTAATACGGCGCAAGATCCGTTCGCGACAGAAATAGCAAACAAAATACAATATATGGATACAATATTGTTTGACAGACGACGAACATCAAATCACACCTGCCCAGCAGGTCAGATGACTGTCCGTATTTGTTCACACACAGCCAGTGTTTTATCTTTTCTTGGTAAATATTCAAAGGAACCATTAAAGAAAAAAAGAAAGGCGACATCAGTTCATGAATCAAATGTGTTAGATTTCACCAATACCATAATTTCAAACAAAATAAATTATTTATTACAAACTTCGTGCCTGTAAATGCCACGATATCAACAACTGGGCATAAGCCCAGTTTCTTCTGCAATATGGCAGTTCACTGCACATGGACCTAACTGGGTAACGCAAATCATCAATGCCTGAGCGGGTTCACCTTCTAGTTGCGAGTTCGAGACCCATGTGGAGCAATTGCCATGTACTGACCGCAGGTCAGTGGTTTTTCTCACGAAGTAGTGTTTGCTGTGAATTGACAAAAATGTTCATAATCTGGTGAAGTGATACATTTGTACCACAACCTTTAATGATTGAACTAGTTCGGCATTGGCTTGCCATTTTGATAACATGTTTAATTTTTGTACATCACAATGAGAGCTGTGATTCTATTATCCTTTTCGTCACCATCCACTGAATAGAAGGAAGGATATTGATGAATATGATTCTGACCAATCAGAGGTTATGGCGGCCATCTTGAATAAGGGAACCCCATAACATGTCGTTTTGGGTACTTAATGATAGAAATACATTATAGGCTAGTCCAACTAAAAACAAAATAATCGGTCGTGGGCCGCCATGCAAACAACTCCTTTGTAGAAAGCCACCGAGATACTGAAGAATTTTTGACAAAGATTAATCTCCTTTTGTTTTCATGAGAGAAGAATGGCGGTGCAAATGTATGGTTTTGAACTATGATGAACTATGACAAAATAAAAAGACATAATGGAGATAATTGTTGATAATATCTTTTTTGAGTTTGATGGTATGATCCGCCAACATTTGGTGTAGCTGTGGGATTTGTTGGATGACTCCATTTTGCTTTCATACAAGGCTGAATTTAAGAGTGTATCAAGGTGATCTTAAAGACCTTGAAAAGTCCTTTAATTTCATAATCACATATAATAATTAGGCCTATATACATCATGATATTTTTCTTCCAACGAGATAAAAGCTGCGATTTTCCTAATATTAATTGTCCATTTCTGTAACGTAATATAACCTATATAACATCCCCATTATATCATGATTACAATTCACATTTGATTCGGTATTCAGAGGCAAGTTTCAAGTGTCACGGCTTTTTTTATGGAAGATGACAATTAACAATTTAATATAACAAGGTTTTGAGTGATGAAGATTGATGAAAATTACACGGAAAGGTGATGGTCAACATAGTGGTCACATTAAGAAATAAGATGGACGTGTTTAATGCTCGTTAGATTGCTTATTTTTTTCCGTTATTGTAGATCTTGTTATGATATGAAAAGTAAAATTACTGACATTAATTGTAATGATTGACCAACATGTACATGCCCTATCTCGTCGAGTGTAATGTAGTGCAAATGAAATGTAAAGAAAGGAAGATTATATTTACTACTCCGTTAAGACTGCAACAGGATACTTACATATTGTAAAAAGAAACAAATAAATCCAGTTTGGAAACATATAATACATTTGAATATTAATATAACAACAATGAAAATTACTTCCACTGCTAATATTGATTAAATTGTCACCAATGAAACTACAAATGCATAACCCGTGCCCCTTGATAGAATTGAAGTTTGTTTAGAAAAGAGAATGCCCTGATCTGTTGATGAATCATTGCAAATAGATAGTTAACAAACTTACTGAGTAAGGATGTGCTGCATTCATTACTTGAACATTTATTAAATCAACTCAAAACTCCTCTTAATTCATACAAGCGTAATGTGATAATACATAATCAACCATTAGATATTCGTTGTGATAACATGAAGATAATGATCTATTTGATTTTTCCCTATGAGAAGCGCATTACAAGATTACACGTTAGATACATAATAATGATACGTAGCAAAGAAGATATTATGAATAATTTCATTCCAAATGTTAAGTTTTCACATATCATCCATATACTGTTAGACAGCAGAAGGAGAAAAATGCCAAGTGGTTTGTCTGCTCCTTCTAATCAAGTAATGTTAATGTTTTGGGGTAACTTTATGTCAAATGTATTACTGATTGTTGACTCTTTACTGTTTTACATAATCATTCTGTATTTTCCTTCTTGGTAGTAATTACACTGCATTATTGGAAATTATTTCTAATCATACTTTTAGCACATTCTTCATTTTGATTAATGTTCATATTAACCTCAGTATATATCAGTATTGATTGATAAATCAATATCAATATTTAAACAGATCATCACCATTTACACTTGATATCGAAAATAAATCATACTTTTATTTTGTTTGTTCATACAATGTATGTTAGAAACAAACCATTGATTAAATAGTAGAATGGATCCGTACAATCACTGTAATGATATACTAGCGGATGCAGAAGGTATGTCGTTTTCCTATACGAGTAAGGTATCAAAAAACATATTCACAAGTCTCCTAAATTATCCCCGCGGTTGTAGATTATGATATATTCATGCTTAACAACCGGTAATGAAATGGCGTTTCATTGTTTGTTTTAGTCGGTCATTTGTTTGTTAGTTTTTTTTATTTTTGATGGGCGCCCTGGCAAGGGTGGCCATACTGTTGTATAGATATTTAAAAAAAACTAAATTATTGATAGACACTTACATACAGAATTTCATATAACATACAAGAAGTAGGACAATATTTAAATTTCTACCAATAATAGACATGGAAATTGCTATTTGTTCCCGTAAAATTGTGTTAAATACCTTCCTGCTACGTATTGGAAACATCGCCGGTAGGAGAAAAGAAAGGGAATTACACTAATAGTGAAAAAAACAAAGTATGACTGCAACCTTCAGTTATCTAAAAACTTAGATTGTTGAAAATTGAAAACTAGTGTGTGACTATGGAAGGTCAAATTTGT
Source organism: Ylistrum balloti (assembly GCF_031769215.1). Taxonomy (NCBI): domain Eukaryota; kingdom Metazoa; phylum Mollusca; class Bivalvia; order Pectinida; family Pectinidae; genus Ylistrum; species Ylistrum balloti. Next base: position 83,125 of record NW_026782668.1, on the reverse strand, counting down.
CAAAAGACTTGTCAATCATCTGACAGCAAGGTATAAAATAAAAAAAGGTTTTACTTAGCTGGCGTTATCGTTAAAAACGGAAGCGGTAGGTGGAAGTAACATCATCGATTTTACTTTAAATAATCCATGTTTTTTTGTCCTGTTATGGAAAACGACTATGTAACAACAGAGTATCTATGATTGTCTTCCTATCACAAAAATCTGATGCCGCTCAGGAATGTTGGCATTTATTGTAATCAGATGTATACATATCGAACAAAATACATTTAAGCGTTATTCTGTCGTGTATTACAAACAGGGATGAGGTCAATGATCACCAACTGTATAGCTTTTCATTTTCATTGTTTTCAATGTATCTATTGTATTTGTGATACTCTCAAGTACATGTGGTAGTAAGTGTGATAGTGGTTCCATTTCTGTACAGTATGATTACAAAATATTAATTTAATGTTTTGAGAACTAAACAAGAAACGAACGTCCGATGGTAATTTTTATATATAGTTTCATCAGAATTACTGTCATTGAGCAAAGTGATAATTGGTTCAAAAACAGACAACTTTGAAAGTGAAGCACTAAACCCAGTGCGATATATAGCATTCGTCATGTTTGGTAGAGAATATGGCTTTTAAAGATATATCTAAATCCACATAAAATCCCCAAAATGAAGAGTAAACGAATGCTTACTATCCAAATACCACATCTAAAGAACTGGTATCTCGTTTTCGGACTGATTGTAAACTTTAATTGTCTGGTAACCAGAACATAACAAGTGGTGGCTTAATTTAAAAAAAAAATACAAAATATAAAGCTCACTTCTATAACTGTTTAAGTCATTTGCTCTTATAAAAATATAGATAAGTTATATGTAATGTAATGATAATGTAACGACGTATATACACTATTCCCTATTGAGAGTGTTTACTAAATATAATCTGAAGACCATGCAAATAGGACAGTTCAAAAACGTTTTTATTTTGCCATATGACGGTTGTCTGTTTTAATATTTGCAGTTTTAACATTTTCCAGTATACGCTTATTATGTTGATGATGCTGTGTATTATCATTTCTTTTTTCGAAAACAATTAGTTTAAGAATGGATAGAAATGTATTCATAATTAACGAATCATTATCAATTCGCACCAAGTCATCGAGCCATTATAAGCTATATTAAATGAGTCGTGTACACCTACAATGAATAAAGAGTTATTGATTATCGATGTTGTTTAGGTGTATTGAGAAACAACCGGAAAATAAAACGTTATAAAACATATGTATCGGATTTATTTTCTAAAGAATAAATACCTATGTTCAATTTTTCTATTACCTGTCGAAGTAGGACTGTTATTACTTTAGTTACCCTTTCCCCGTATTTTCAATATTTTGCTCATAATTAAACAAAAACAGATAGAGAATTGTAATCCAAAACATGTTTTTCAATATTTGTGTTCACTTAAATGACTGACTGTGATAAAACCAGTGCAACATCTCACGGAAATATTCTAAGACGGACATATACTGTAAGCTTAGCAAACATGCCTTTGATGGGCGTGGATTTGATCATATTTTTTATTATTAGATTATATACCTGAAAATATGTCAGAGAGATTTCAATAATTGCATCTCCCAAATAAGCAAGATATCAAAAACAATACAAAATCGCCCGCTCTTACTCATAATGAACTATGCTCAGTTTAAATAGAGGGATGATTGTCACCGAACTATCTCACATAAACGTTATTCAAACATTTGTTTTTCCTAACTCGGTTGAGTTTTGTACCTTTGTAAACCTTTCCTAATAATATTTCTAAGCATTAAATCATCAAAACAAAATATCGGTCGTCTGTTGAAACAAACGACAATTATGGCGACAACCCTTGTCAATTAAAACTAGACCCCTGTATATATTTAATTTGTTTATCACTTGGTGACATTGACAACGAAACTAGAAGCACGGTATTTTATTGCAGCAGCAGTGACACTGCATGTTACTCCATATATACCTATTTATTCTGTTTCATTTAACTAAAATACATCTATTACGTATATACAGAAATATATACTGAAAAAGGAAACTTTAAAAAATGTAACTGCAAGGAAAAATTAAATGAACCAAACAATATCAATAAGTTACCATATTTACTGCCAGCGCTTTGAGCAGTGACAATGTGATCTGATGCAACAGGGAGACTTGTAAATCTATATTCCTGGAAGATCTAGACTTTCAATCAATTAAGATTTGTATGTTGCTCTTTATGTACACACGGCGTAAATGTGAATAACACATTTTACTAAAATTTAAGAATTGTAAATAATTGAGTCAAATAATGATTTAATCAGCATCACGAAAAGTGTACGTTTTCCCATCAAAGTAATATAAGCGGAATTTGACGATGATGCTTTTTATATGGAGCTATTTTTATGAAGTTATATAACACCACAATAAATGACATATACCGTTTCGCAATGTTTTATCATATTATGTATGATTTCGGAAGTACCATAACTTTTGTGTCGTGCTTTCTTATTAGTTTTGATGAAATAATAGAAGGTCAAAACATATTTTCATCGAATGACATGGATTGAGGGATTGAAACAAATGTAGTGAATTAATTAAAGAACTCCATGACATTAAGCAATAATAATCCCATCCATTAACTGTATTCTGTTATAGAAATACAGAATTTTCTTTCACCAACAAAAGCAACGCTGAAACGTGTTCAATTCTTCATTCCAGTATTATTTCAAGAAACTAGAATATATTTTGTTATATTGAAGGTTTCATTAACATGTACATATGAATTAGGAAACCAATGCTTGAGTGAATTACACGATGATGGCATTTATGTCCTTATCTGAAAATCCAACAGGAGTGCGAGATACGCATTTCCTGTTGATACTTTCAATGCATTCTTTAAGGAACCAAAGGAAAGACTGTTGTGTGAGTATAATGATTGAAGAAATAAAACAATATCATCGGTGTTAGATTATAACTACTGATTTATCCGGGTAAAAGCATTACAAGATATTACGGTACGATACACTGCTGGGATATGTTTGGTGAAAAATATAGTGAAATGCCTGTTCAATACGATTGGTATCATTGCATTATTTAGGAGTGCAGTCTGTAAATTATTTCATCATACAGTACATCTGAACGAAAACTCCGCGTTTGATATGACAAGGAAGTTTTGTAATGATTATGGTTTCGTTTGATTGACTTCATTATTATTCTTTTATTAAATGACTCCTGGTAATCAATTTAACTATGTACCACTCATTCATGTTGCATCTATCAGATCAGATAAGTAGTAGTTAATAAATCGACATTTAAGGCATGCTTAGAATATATGACCAGGACCTCTAACGTAATCTGAAAATCACGAAACTTTCGATTTGTAACCGTGTAATCAACGTAAATTGTTATCGTGGCTTTATGCTAAAACTAAACACTGATTATGCATTATAAGATTAACGGGGTGAAATTGATGTAATTTAATGGAAAGATTAACATCTATAGAAGATACTACGATTACATACACGACAATCCTAATCGGCATTTCCAAAGAGGTTAGTATGGCGATCGTGAAATGTCACCGTCGTCGTCATGAACATGTTTGTTTGGAATGAGACACATATTTGATGGAAAAAAAATTAAAAATTACAAAATCGGAACAAAATACGTTGTAAAACAGAACGGTAATCATACAGCCTATTGGAAAGATGGTCCTTGTCTGTACTGCTTTAGGAAAAGATCTTGATAAGGGACTGATACAGAGGAGGTCGGATGTTGTCAACTTTATGCCTAAGTCTGGTTGTTATATGAGAAAAAAGTGAAATGCAGATTGCATTTGTACACATGATATTATGTCGGGGTCGTTCTAATTATGACTGTTCTAGATAGAAGTTGCAGAGGCCAGTTAACCGAAATAAATCACATGAATTAAGTAATAAAATGTAGAAAAAAAAGAATGCACGAGAAAATAGGAGAGAGGAAAAATAATATATAATTGATACAGCCATCAGGTATATAAGATATTAACGAAAATTATATTAATTATATCATTACCGGTAAAATTATTTTGAAACATACAGGAAAAAACATAACATGTCGGCATTGGTTAAGCGAAAACAATGCCATATAGAATGGATAAACTCGTTAAACGTGATTCAAAGGAACAAGGCGGAACTAAAATCAATCGTCAGAAGTTACTCAAAGTGAGATATCCGCCGAAAACAAAATTACACATCAGTACCTGGTGTGGGCACATTTTGCACGAATTCCTGCACGGATTCTCCTATGCATTGAATTCATGAGAACGTTAATTCGCCTTAAGGAAATGTTGCTCTATTCTTGTGTTAATGCTGCGATCATTTGGTCGCGGTTAGTTGGGGATTTGACGTTTCCTAATCCTACAGCCTCTACAGCAGTCTTGAATCTGTTACGGAAGTGCGACAATCGAATGTCCTGTGGTCGTTACAAGGGGACAACCGCTCCTGGGACGATCGGAAACTAACCCTATAGCATGTAAACGTGTATGGAACGGTTAATTGTACACGGGGCAACGCCAAACTTCCGTGCGACAGCAGTTTGGCTATGACCATCTACCAACATCGCAATTGCACTACACCTCTGAATTTGCGTTAAGTGTGGAAAATGCCAACATGGAAAATTAATGTGTCTAACTTCGAGCATCCGTTGAAATCATTCGTTTGAAAATTATATTAATATCGTTTAGATTGTACATGAGATACACAAATGATTAACAACTTAAATATAATTTAATAAGATACAGTAATACCAAGCAATGAAGTAAGCTGCATCATACAGATGTTATTACACTTTAAAAACGAAGAAAAATAGTTTCGGTAAAATAAAATTACCTTTTGAACAAATGTTAATATCCATCTCTTAAAAATAAACCGATGTTTTAGGATGACAAAACTAGATTTAATTTCAAATCAATCAAGATAATATTTAACCGATGAATTGATGAAAATAGAAAAATAATAAAACAGTAACAGACGATGCAGCTTCTTATGATATCATTGCATATCTAGTTAGTGTTTAGATCGAATGTAGTAATGGTTCAGTATATTGCTACCATATAAAGCTAAGCACCTTCTCAACTCGTTTATATTTTCTGATAGTATGCATAAAGAAATCATCAAACTGTATACGATTTAAAAAGATAACAATAAAAAACAAACTTTTCTGGTTAAATTTGTATCAATAGCGGCATATTTGATTTCCATGTATTGTTTCACATAAATCAAATGGCCAGATTACGTTTTCTATCTAATACTATTTATGCATATTTTTGCTTGTTATATATGGTTAAATGTATCACTGATTTAGTGACTTGTTTGTTAGGACAGAATATGAACACAGAAACCCCTCAATATGTAAAATGAGAATAAACAAGGTGTTCGAATGGATAAGCGCTCTTTGCTTTATAGACAACATTCGCCAGGCAACATGTTGTTTAAGTCAAAGTAAGTAATGCCACTCTCAAAAATGAAAACAATCTCAAAAGCAACGGAAGATCAAACATGTTCGACTTTATATTGCACTAGCAAATGAATTAATTTCTAATGGAGTTAAGTGAGATAATTCTAAAATATTCATTAACCTGAATGTGTCAAAGCTATTTGTCGTCGTGTCAAAGTGCATTCTTTAAAAAAAGAAAATACCAACATGTCACTTCAAACTCAAAATGAATATCATTAGAGTACAATATGAACAACCAAATGATTTACACGGAGATGTCTATAAAAGGAAAAATATCATGTGTTCAGGAAGAGTGAGAGAAGGCACACGTCATGTCAATTTTGTGTAATAGTGAATCCATTCCTGATGTGAATAAGTGTGAAATTATTTTAGGACGTAATATACGATGATTTGATTATGCTTGATTTCTATTTTACAATGCTTTGAAAAAATGTATTGAAAGTGAAGAAAGTGTCCGAACTATCGATGATTCTTTACATACAGTGTATCTATCTTCAAGAATGATGCAATTGTAAAAATAAACTGAACGATCTGATGATGGTTTCACATGCTTAAGTAGTAACATTCTCGATAAATAAGGTGTGTAAAACCACTGACATAACTTGCTTGTATTTACACGAACAATGATTGTTGTAGCCTGTTTCCATCACAATATCCTATATTGTACTAGATTTTAACTGCAGTGCTGTTGTCATCAACTGACATAATTCAATAAAGTAAAATACGAAAATTAAGTAATAAACCAAACACGAAAGATATCTTAATAAGGAAAACACATGATAATGGGACAGATTGTAAACTGGAAATATTTAGTTACTAAAAATGACTAGTGATGAACTTTTTTAATAAATGTTTTTACCTTATGATATAATGTTATTTTGCCTATGTACTGAAAATGATGATTTTAACAAGACATTGACGTTATCTGTAAATCTAAATGAGTGCATTAACTGCGTGAAGTTGCGCAAGTTGAGAGAATGTAAATGAATTAGAACACAGGAGTTTAAGTTATGTGATAGCTTATGATAGTGTGTACCTCTTTGAATTTACGTAAAAAAAGACAAAATTATCAAGTTGAATCGAAATGTGTGTTCAAATATTACTTAATCGCAATAAAAAATCGAATTGCAAATACTTAAACTGGAATCATGTACATATCCAATGGATTAAAAAGTATTATGTATTACGCTTGTGGTTGAAAAGTGTGTGTGGCCATATTCTGAAATGATTATTTTTTTTCTATTGATACAGCCAATGTGACATCTCAAATTAATATCAAATTCACGGACATGTTTCGAAAACTATCAAAAATTGTATTTGACAGACATTATGTAGAATCAAAATGGAAAGCCATATAGATAATAACATTCTTTGACAGTAAGTGTATAAAAATGATTGCAAACAAATTAATCTACCGCACGACATAAAAGGGTTGCTAATAAAGAAATGTTCCAGAAAAGTAACTATTTCATTGAATTGTTCAAACATGATTTTTTAGAAGTTACATTGTAATATAATACTTGAACATTGCTATGCTCTCCATAAACATTTCTTACATTTTTTTTTATATTCAACCAATCATAACAAGGTAGCATAATGAAAATTCCAACCTATGCCAATGGGTTCATTGTATATCTAGTATGCAAACTTTGAGGTGTCGTAAGACTGCTTGCAAAAATCGTTTATCATTAGTAATTAAGTGGTGATTAAAAAAAAGTCAAATTAATTTTATTTCTAATTCTAACTAATGTATTTATGTAACTTGTCATGCCCTAATCTTTGTACATACTGTTTTTCTCTCACGACAACACTTTCTAAAACTACGTATTCGAATATTTGAGAATCATAACATGAATTGGATTAATAAATTATGAAGTTATGTACCAAATATTAATTTGAAATAACATTTTAAAGTATTTCCTTCACCAAGATATATACATTTTATTCATATCGACCAAAATTGATTAAACAGCCCTGGTCATATTTTTTTAGTTGAAGTAAAACTAGAAGCGGTTTGTTATTAATGTTCTATCTAAACAGCATTGACACGGTATCTTAACTCGTTAAATAAGTATTTACTCTATTTAATTCATGAATAAATACTGAAATATACATGACCAATGGTAGCTCTCTGGTAAGAACTGAAATCGGCATATTTGGATGTATTGCTTTGCGCAGATGCGACTTGCTCTGACGAAATAAAATACTAAGTATGTGGCGTTTTTGTTTATACTTTTCTCTAGAGTATCCATACAATATCCGGTCAAGTGTCATTTGATTTTAGACATTACAATAATTAGAAGATAATAATGAAGTATAAGGATACATGTTTTTATGAGCAATTGAGGAATAAAAGTGAAGTGAAACAAATATGGCATTCCCTTGTAGGTTCGTATATTCGCAAACTTGCAAAGGCTTGTAATATATTTTAGATGGCTTAGTATTTTATCTAAGGTCAGTGAAATGGTCAACTGTACGTGAAGTTTTATCTAATTATTGATTCATCCGTTATCAGAACTTTAAGCACACAAGGTAGAACAGAAAATGTTACTATAATGATTATGGTAATCACTATGTTTTCATCACACAATATTGAAGTTTCCATTCAAGAATGCTAGTCAAAGCATTTAAGGGGCATGCCTTTACAAAAAAGTGACTCTCTAAAGTTATATCGCTCTATAATAGACACTTGAGTAATATATTAACATATGCGTTTCCCAAAGTATTATGACTTATGTGTTGTAATATCTTCTTGTAAAGGAAGTAAAACAAATGATAAAAACTGTTAAACCAATTCCTTAATGAAAACTAATGCATTGAAAAGGCGTGTGACATTTTACTTAGTGTTCCATAAACCTTCTTAATTCCTTTCCCTGGTTTACTAAAAAAGACTTCTGTCCATATAAAATACTTTATCTCACAATTTGCCTCTTTAGTTTTTTATTAAGTGAATCATTTCAGTGCTCTGGGAGTGTTTGGGACGTGGAAGGAGGATGTGTGTGAAAGAGTGGTTAGAGACTGTCATGAACTTAGGAAATGGAACACAGGTTACAAATTACCAAAGTTCCTCTTGTCAACATATAGAAATAATCTTGTTGTTTGCATGGTTTTGTTATAGAAACACAGAGCTATTTATAAAATCGAAAATCAATAGTAAAGAGTGTTCATTCCGGTATCATTATGAGAGATGAAATTGTTTTTGTTTTCGTTTTTCGAATGAAATTGATGTAAGTTATAGATACCTATCGGTGAGGAATTCAGTGTTAAATAGATTACATGTTACCATCATAATAATTTATGTCCTAATACGAGAATTCAACAGGAATTACGGGAGATGCATTATCTTTCTAAATAAAATTTCAGATACATGTCTTTCGAAATTAAGGCATATGATGTAAGAGAAATTATTGAAGAAATGTAATAATCGGATTTCTCTTAGTTTGGTATTAAAATAATTATTGAGTAAATCGTTAAGTATTTTGTTAGAAATATATTTATTATTACTCTTACTTGTAGTATTCGGATTTCAAGTATAGTACAGTTACGGCCAATCGGAAACCGAACGATACAGCCGATTGGTCCAGCCAAACGATTTCAGCATCATGAGCCGAACGACTCTGAATCTTGTCAACAGGCCGAACGAACGAACGGTTAGTCGGAAATGGAACGAAAGTTCGCAAAACGAACTATTGGAACGATTATATTTAGACGGCTTATCTCTGGCCATATATTCGATCTTACCTACATGTATCTACAGCCAGGAACACTACTTTTTGTAAGACAAAAGACGGGTGTCGTTTTATTTGGGCAATGGTTAAACCAATAAAAGTAAACTTCTGATATAGGCTAAACACTGGTAAAAACACAGGTTAATTCAGCTCTACCCGTTTTGTACCATTGATACAATGAATCAATAAACAAGAAATACCAAAAATAGGGGAAATGTTTTTCATTGAAAAAGTGTAGTGGAGAGAGTATTTTTCCATTTTCAAGTATAATTGATACGTTATCTTTGATTATAATTAGATTTGAAGGTACATAAAGGTGTCTTCCAAACATCTTCCTTGATAGTGACAAACTAGTCAAATATGAGTTTTTAGGTAAACTGATGCTCGTCATCAGGCTGAAGGAACGAACGAACAAGCGAACGGTCGGTCGGAAATGGAACGAAAGCTAGACTAACGAACGATTTGAACCTTTATATTTAGACGGTTTATCGCTGGTCATATATTCAATCCTATTTACGTGTAACTACAGACAGGTACACCACTTTTCATCAGACAAAAATAGGGGAAATGTTTTTCATTGAAAACGTGTAGTGATGAGATTATTTTTCCATTTTCAAGTATAATCAATACGTTATCTTTGATTATAATTAAATTTGAAGGTACATGAAGGTGTCTTCCAAACATCTTCCTTGATAATGACAAAATAGTCAAATATGTAAACTAATGAAGTTAATTTGATGTATATTTTGGGTGTTAAAAATGAAATAGCTCACTCTGTGAAATGCTCATCAATATTTATCATACACTGTCTATTCCGTTTTATTCTAACTTATAAATTGACATGTGTTTTAGAATGACCGAGAATTTAAGTTTAACATCAATGGTATACGTGAATGTATATCAAACATTTTAAACTCATAAAAGGTGGACATCTTAACAGAAATATATCACATTATAATCTACTGCTTAATGGGACATCGTCGACAAAGCACAATACAATGTAATTAGTATTGCCTAATTTTAATGTACTGCGATAGGTATTGTATACAGTTAATGTTGCCTTCCATCCCCTCAGCATCGCTTTATGATGTATTCGATAACAGGATTGCTTGTTAAACATGATCCTATGTTTTTGTTCGTTTAACCATCAAATTACAATTGCTGTAATGGATGTGTTAATAATCTCAGTTGAGTTGAAATATGTCATCCGTGTGTACATACTTATCTTATTACATTCTGATATACATGATATATCACGTTAGATTTTATAATAATGGTACATCATCTACTTCCCCAATCCGTTCCGGTGTGAAAATATACAGGTAAATAACAATTGTGTCTAGTCCTGACGCTACTTAGATAACGCTCGACACTGAAAGACCTTTGTTCACCCAAGTATCACATGAAAGGGATGTCAGCACATGCTGAGATTAGAATATCTTCTAATCAACATATTGACTAGATTAATGCAGATCGAGAGGAGGCTACCCGATTTACTAATTTACTTGCTATTTGTCTTGGTTGTGTTGCGTTTTATGGAAACACCTAAGGAAACTTGATTTGTAACATACATGAACAACACAACGTATCTTCGCTGCTGAAATGATATCGATTATAAGAGTGTCACATAAGAAACTTCCACTTCGTTTACACCATTAAGTACCAGCTGGCCGATATATTTATAGCAGAAATGACATCACAGATTTTAGACGAAAGAGATTCTCCAACGCAACCGGAAAAGACCGGAGCGTATACTCGACTATAACTGCGCCAAGAAGTGAAGATACTTAGGCTAAAACATATCAGAGAAAGCTCGTTGCTAATGACCTTTAAAACCCAAACTCTCTAAAAATACACTATAGGTTAGGCCTTAACAAACCTCTCTAGAAGTATACTATATGTCTGGCCTATACAAACCTACAAACCTCTCTAGAAATACATTATAAGCTAGGCCTATACAAACCTCTCTAAAATAAACTATATGTAAGGCATATACAGACCTCTCTACAAATATACTATAGGTTAGGCCTTAACAAACCTCACTAGAAGTATACTATATGTCTGGCATATACAAACCTACAACTCTCTCTAGAAATACATTATAGGCTAGTCCTATACAAATTTCTCTAGAAATATACTATATGTTAGACCTATACAAACCTACAAACTTTTCTAGAAATACACTATAGGTTAGCACTATATAAATTCCTCTAGAAATATACTCTGTTAGACCTATACACTATACGTTGGCCTATACAAACCTCTCTACAAATAAACTTTCGGCTAGGCATATAAAAACCCCTCCAGAAATATAATATCGGTTATTTATTTCAAACAATTTTTAACTGTGTAATTTAGGCTAATTATTTGTTTTTAACTAAAAAACAAAGTAATTGGTCATGGGCCGCCATGCAACAACTCCTTTGTCGAAAGTTACCGAGATACTGAAGAATTTTTGATAAAGATGAAACTTCTTTTGTTTTCATGAGAGAAGAATGGCGGTGCAAATGTGTGGTTTTGAACTATGATGAACTATGACAAAATGAAAAGAAATGATGGAGTTGATTGTTGATAATATCTTTTTTGAGTTTGATGGTATTAATCAACATTTGGTGTAGCCGTGGGATTTGTTGGATGACTTCATTTTGCTTGCATACAAGGTCCTTTAATTTCATCATCACATATAATAATGAGGTCTATATATGTCACGAACACAGGTACATCTTTTTGTTATTGTGAATGGTGAGTGAATTGGTCACGTGTGTGTGAGTGTGTGCGGGTAAGAGAGGACGGGTAGCGCAGGGCTGGATAGGTGAGACGAGCAGCCATTGTTTGGCAGAGCTGTTTGGCCATGTTGTGATTATTTTCCAGGCCATAATTAGTGTGATGAAGCCCGGATATCTGACTGGGGCAAGTATTCTTTCTATCTTTCATAAATTGTTGTTTAAGTTGGCTATTTCGTGACATATTTCAATTGTCCCTATTGCCGGTAAACCAATCTATCTATCGATGCGTGTCCACTCGAGCGTAACTATTCGCTTTTACAGTTACAGGTGTGTTGGTTTTAAATGTCATTATTTACAGTATTAGGTAATTAGAATTTATGTAGTTTTATAAAAAGATAATGTACAAGTAATTTAGTTACCTTTAAGCGTATATTTCGCTTAGTAACGTGATTTTGTTCGAGTAGTTTACCTATGTAAGCCCTGAGTTGTAGTTGTATTTACCTGTGCTAGGTTTGAGTGCGCGCAGGAGTAAAAAGTACGGAAGGCACTCATTAGCATATATGGTTGCGGTAATACGTTCGTTTTGGCATTATTATTTAAAGAAAATTGTAACGCATCCTAGAATTGAATATGTTTGTAGGGGTATATGCAAAATTAGGATTGTTATTTAAAAAGGGAAGTAGGATTGATGGTAAATCATATAGTTAGGTAAGGAATGTCTTTGATGGATTAAGGTATGAATGTACGTGAGTGTTAATAATATTTTGTTCATGTTTATCATAGCTTCACACGACGGGCAGACAACTGCGTTATACTATCTAGGGCCTGCAAAGAATGTGACAGACTGGTATGCAACGTGACCAGCCAGTTGTGCAACAACAACCACCAGGAACACGGTCAGCTACCAGGACGTTGAGACAAGACTTCAGGCGGGCTATTCATTCAGTTTTGGAGATCATGTTTTTTGATAGATCGAAGATGCTGATATGCATATGATATGTTGAAATTGTGTTAGCGGTGGGCTATATTTTGTATACACTCCGTGCGCCATCTCGTGCTTGTGGACGACGAGAGTCGGGACCGGTCAAGATAACTTGTTCGTGGAGTTTGAATGTATTTCCTCGGAGAAATGTGACAAGACTCCCATTGTATGAAGAGACTGTAGTGTAACATTTAGATAGTAGGTGTGGAAGATAGAGTGGGTAAATGCGAGTGTGTTATTGTCTATATTTAGTGTACTTACTATAAATAAACTTGCATATATCGATATTGTAGTATCTCTTGTGGGTTTTTCCCGTGAGTGCCGAACTGAGGCTCGTCCCGCGTTACATCATAATATTTTTCTTCCAACGAGATAAAAGCTGCGATTTTTCTTAATATTAATTGTCCGTTTCTGTAAAGTAATATAACCTATATAACATTCCCATCCTACTGTGATTACAATTCACAGTGTATTCGATATTCAGAGGCAAGTTTCAAGTATAATGTTTTTTTGTGGAAGATGACAATTAACAATCTGATATTACTAGGTTTTGAGAAATGAAGATTGATGAAAATTACGGTGAAAGGTGATGGTCACCATATTGGTCTCATTAAGAAATAAGATGGACGGATTTGATGCTCGTTAGATTACCTATTGGTTCCGTTGTTGTTGATCTTGTTATCATTTGAAAAAAGTAAAATAACTGACATTACTTGTTTGACCTACATGTGCATGCCCTATGTCGTCGAGTGTAATGTAGTGCAAATGAAATGTAAAGAAAGGAAGATTATATTTACTACTCCGTTAAGACTGCAACAGGATACTTACAAACTGTAAAAAGAAACAAATAAATCTAATTAGAAAACATATAACATTTGAATATTGATATGACGACAATGAAAATTACTTCCACTGCAAATATTGATTAAATTGTCACCAATGGAACTACAAAGGCATAACCTATGCCCTTTCATGAAATTGAAGTTTTTTTTAGAAAATAGAATGCGCTGATCCGTTGAAAAATCATTGCAATAAATAGTTAACAAATATACTCATATGTTCAGATTAACGTCAGTATATATCAGTATTAATTGATAAATCGATATCTATATTTAAACAGATCATCACCATTTAGATTGACATCGAAAATAAATCACACTTTTATTTCGTTTGCAAGTTCATACAATGTATGTTAGAAACAAACCATTGATTAAATAGTAGAACGAATCCGAACAATCACTGTAATGATATACTAGCGGATGCAGAAAGTATGTCGTTTTCCTATACAATTAAGGTATAAAAAACATATTCACAAGTCTCCTAAACTGTTCCCGTGGTTGTAGATGATGATATCTTAATGCTCGACAACCGGCAATGAAATGGTGTTTCATTGTTTTTGTTTTTTTGTTCGGTCATTTGTTTGTTTGTTTCTATTTCTGATGAGCGCCCTGGCAAGGGTGGCCATATTGTTATATAGATAATTTAAAACGACAAAATTATGGATAGACACTTACATACACAATTTCATATAAGATACAAGAAGTAGGACCATAGTTAAATTTCGACCAATAATAGACCAGGAAATTGCTATTTAATCTCGTAATCTGTTAAATACCCTAATGTCACGTATTGGAAACATCGCTGGTAAGAGAACAGAAAAGGAATTACACTAATATTAAAAAAAAAAATATGACTCCAATCTTCAGTTATCTAAAAACCTAGATTGTTGAAAATTGAAAACTAGTAGGAAGGTCAAATTTGTCAATATATTTGTCATCTGACAGGGAGGTCTAAAAGAAAAAAAAATTACTTAGCTGGCGTTATCGTAAAAAAACGGAAATGATAGGTGGAAATAACATCACAAAGAGTATCTATGATTATGTTCCTATCACAAAAATGTGATGCCGCACAGGAATGTTGGCATTTTTTTGTATACACATCGAACAAAAATACCTTTAGGTGATATTCTGTCGTGTATTACAAACAGGGATGAGGTCAATGATCACCAACTGTATAGCTTTTCATTTTCATTGTTTTCAATGTATTTATTCTTGTTGATGTGATACTCTCAAGTACATGAAGTAGTGTGTATTACAGTGATCCAATTTCTGTATAGATTTTGATTATTTAATATTTATTTAATGCTGTGAGATGTAAACAAAAAACGATTGTAATTTATATATCCAGTTTCATCACTGGAATCACTGTAACGGAGGAAAGTGATAATTGGTTCAATTTGTATTAAATTTGAAAATGATATTTAGAGTTTGTCATGTTTGATAGAGAATATAGTTAATAAAATCATATTTAAATCCACATAAAAATTCCCAAAAATGAAAAGTAACCGGAACATAACAAGTGGTGGCTTAATCTAAAAAAAAATATAAAATACGAAGCTCACTTCTATATCTTTTTAAGTCGTTTGCTCTTATAACAATAAAGATAAGTTATATATAAGGAGTATGTAATGTAATTATATTATAACGACGTTTATAGACAATTCACTATTGAGAGTACTTACTAATTATAATCTGAAATCTTTGGTGGGCATGGATTCGATTATATATTTTGAAGATGATAAGAATATATAGCTGCAAACATATAAGAGAGATTTCAATAATTGCATCTTTCAAATAAGCAAGATATCAAAAACGATACAAAATCCCCCGCTCTCACTCATAATGAACTATGCTCAGTTTAAGCAGAGGGATGATTGTCACCGAACTATCTCACATAAACGTTATTCAAACATTTGTTTTTTCCTAACTCGTTTGAGTCTTGTGCCTTTTGGAAACCTTTCCTAATAATATTTCAAAGTATTTAAAGCATCAAAACAAAATATCAGTCGTCTATTGAAACAACTGACAATTGTGGCGACAACCCTGGTCAATTAAAACTAGACCCCTGTATAAAGCTAATATGTTTATCACTTGGTGACGTTGACAACGAAACTAGAAGCACGGTGTTTTATCGCAGCAGCAGTGACACTGCATGTTACTCCATATAGACCTATTTATTCCGTTTCATTTAACTAAAATACATCTATTACGTATATGCAGAAATATATACTGAAAAAGGGAAACTTTAAAAACATGTTTACTACACGGAAAAAGGAAATGAATCCAAGCAATATCAATAAGTTACCATGTTTGTTGCCAATGCATTGAGCAGTGACAACGTGATCTGACGAAATAGGGACACTTGTAAATCAATATTCCTGGAAGATCTAGACTTTCAATCAAGTTTTGTATGTTGTGCTTAATGTAGTAGATTCTACAAACGGCGTACATGTGAAAACACATTTTATTAAATTGTATATAGTTGAGTCAAATAATTATTTAATCAGCATCATGAAAGCGTACGTTTTTCCATCAAAGGAATATACATTGTAATCTTACGATATCCGACCTTGTCAGGAATATCCCTTCAATCCTACGTCAAAGTGTTGCTGGATGCTAGATATTACTATAGCAACAATCAGTAATAATTGTATGAACACTTTCATGCGACCGACGTCTTGCATGTCGATCAACGTGTTTAATTTACCTTCAGAATTTGACCGTGATGCTATTTATATGGAACTATTTTTAATGGATTTATATAACACCACAATAAATGACATATACCGTTTCGCAATGTTTCATCATATTATGTATGCTTTTCGTAAGTACCATAACTTATGTGTCGTTCTTTCTTGTTATTTGTGATGAAATAATAGGAGGTCAAATCATATTTTCATCGAGTGACATGGATTGAGGGATTGTAACAAATGTAGTAAATCAATTAAAGAGCTCCATGACAATAATAATAATCCCATCCATTAACTGTATTCTGTTATAAAAATACAGAGATTTCTTTCATCAACAAAAGCAAAAGTGAAACCTGTTCAATTCCTCATTCCAGTGTAATTTCACGAAACGAGAATATATATTGTTCTACTGAAGGTTTCATACACATGTACATACGAATTGGTAAATCAATCCTTAAGTGAATTACACGTATCAATGATAACATAAATGTCCTTATCTGAAAATCCAACTGGAATACGAGATACGCATTTCCTGTTTATACTTTAGATGCATGTTTAAAGGAACCAAAGGAAAGACTGTTGTGTGAGTATAGTGATTGAAGAAATAAAATAATAGCATCAGTGTTAGATTATAACTACTGATTTATCCGAGTAAAATCATTACAAGATATTAGTGTACAATACACTGCATGGATATGTTTCGTAAACCAATATAGTTATATGCCTGTTCAATACGATTGGTATCATTGCATTATTTAGGAGTGCAGTCAGTAAATTATTTCATCATACAGTACATCTGAACGAAAACTCGTAAAATGCTCTCCGCGTTTGATATGACAAGAACGTTTTGTAAGGATTATGGTTACGTTATGATTGACTTCATTATTATTCTGTTATTAAATGACTCCGGGTAATCAATGTAACTATTGACAACTAATTCATGTTGCATCAAACATATCATATTAGTAGTAATTAATAATTCGACATAAGGTATGTTTAGAGATTATGACCAGGACCTTTGACGTAATCTGAAAATCACGAAACTTTCGATTTGTAACCGTGTAATCAACGTAAATTGTTATCGTTGCTTTTTGCTAAAAATAAACACTGATTATGCATTATAAGATTAACGGGGGAAAATTGATGTAATTTAATGGAAAGATTAACATCTATAGAAGATACTACGATTACATGCAAGACTGAATCCTACTCTGAACTCTAAGTACAATCCTAATCAGCATTTCCAAAGAGGTAAGTATGGCGATCGTGAAATGTCACCGTAGTCGTCATGAACATGTTTGTTTGGAATGAGACACATGTGTGATAAAAAATACCGTAAAAAATTACAAAATCGGAACAAAATACGTTGTAAAACAGAACGGTAATCATACAGACTATTGGAAAGGTGGTCCTTGTTTGTACTCCTTTAGGAACAGATCTTGGCAAGGGACTGATACAGAGGAGGTCGTATTCACATGCCTAAGTCTGGTTATTGTATGAGATAAAAGTGAAATGCAGATTACATTTGTACACATGATATTATGTCGGGGCGTTCTACTTTTGACTATTGTAGATAAAAGTTGCAGAGGCGAGTTAACCGAAATAAATCGCATGAATTAAGTAATAAAATGTAGAAAACAGAATGCACGAGCAAATAGGAGAGAGGAAAAATAACATATAACTGATACAGCCATCAGGTATATAAGATATTAACGAATATTACATTAATGATATCATTACCGATAAAATCATTTTGAATCATACAGGAAAATGCATTGCATGTCGGCATTGGTTAAGAGAAAACAATGCCATATAGAATGGATAAACTCGTTAAACGTGATTCAAATAACAAGGCCGAAATAAAATCAATCGTCAGAAGTTACTCAAAGTGGAATATCCGTCGAAAACAAAATTACACACCAGTACCTGGTGTGCGCACATTTTGCACGAATTCCTGCACGGATTCTCCTATGCATTGAATTCATGAGAACATTAATTCGCCTTAAGGGAATGTTGCTCTATTCTTGTGTTAATGCTGCGATCATTTGGGCGCGGTTAGTTGGTGATTTGACGTTTCCAAATCCTACAGCCTCTACAGCAGTCTTGAATCTGTTACGGAAGTGCGACAATCGAATGTCTTGTGGTCGTTACAAGGGGACAACCGCTCTTGGGACGATCGACAACTAACCCTGTAGCATGTAAACGTGTATGGGACGGTTAATTGTACACGGGGCAACGCCACAGTGCCAGCAGTTGGGTTATGACCACCCACCAACAGCGCAATTGCTCTACACCTCTGAATTTGCGTTAAGTGTGACATCTCGATCAATGTCGAAATGGCAACATGGAAACTTATGTGGCGAACTTCGGGCATCCGTTGAAATTATTTGTTTGAAAAATTATATTAATATCGTTTAGATTGTACATGAGACACACAAACGATTAACAACTTTAATATGAATTAATAAGATACGGTAATACCAAGCAATGAAGTAAGCTGCATCATACAGATGTTATTACACTTTAAAAATGAAGAAAACAAAAACGATTCAGTAAAATAAAATGACCTTTGAAGCAAATTTTTATGTCCAGCTCTTAAAAATAAACCAATGTTTTAGGATGACAAAGCTAGATTTAATTTAAAATTAATCAAGATAATATTTAACCGATGAATAAATGAAAATAGAAAAATAATAAAACAGTAACATACAATGATCTCAATGCATATCAAGTAAGTGTTTAGATCGAACGTAGTGAAGGTCATCAGTAAATTGGTACCAGATAAAGCTGCCCACCTTCTCAACTCGTTTATATTTTCTGATAGTATGCATAGTTAAATCATCAAACTGTACACGATTTAAAAAAAAATGTTATACGACTAGAATCGTCATATGTTGAATTACATATGTAATACTTAATTTCATATCATGTTTACATAATGTATATCAAACTCTTCTGGTTAAATTTGTATTGATAGTGGCGTGTTTGATTCCAATGTATTGCTCTACATAAATCAAATTGTCAGATTACGTTTTAGATTAAATGCTATTTAAGCATATTTTGTTTGTTATATATGATTAAATGTATCACTGATTTAATTATTTGTTTGTTAGGACAGGATATGAACACAGAGATCCCTCAACATGTGAAAATTGAATTGAGAATAAACCAGGTATTCGAATGGAAAAGAGATTACTAATGAAGAACAAACATGTTCAACTTGATATTGCACTAGCAAATGATTTAATTTCCGATGGAGTTAAGTGAGACAATTATAAAATATTCATTAACCTGAATGTGTCAAAACTATTTGTCGTCGTGTCAAAGTGCATTCTTTTAAAAAAGAAAATACCAACATGTCATTTCAAACTCAAAATGAATATCATTAGAGTACTATATGAACAACCAAATGATTTACACGGAGATGTCTATAAAAGTAAAATGATCATATGTTCAGGAAGAGTGAGCGAAGGCACACGTCATGTCAATTTTGTGTAATAGTGAATCCATTCCTGATGTGAATAAGTGTGAAATTATTTTAGGACGTTATATATGATGATATATTTATGCTTGATTTCTTTTTTACAATGCTTTGAAAAAAAGTATTGAAAGTGAAGAAAGTGTCCGAACTATCGATGGTTCTTTACATACAGTGTATCTATCTTCAAGAATGATGCAATTGTAAAAATAAACTGAACGATCTGATGATGGTTTCACATGCTTAAGTAGTAACATTCTCGATAAATAAGGTGTGTAAAACCACTGACATAACTTGCTTATATTTACACGAACAATGATTGTTGTAGCCTGTTTCCATCACAATATCGTATATTGTACTAGATTTTAACTGCAGTGCTGTTGTCATCAACTGATAATAATTCAATAAAGTAAAATACGAAAATTAAGTAATAAACCAAACACGAAAGATATCTTAATAAGGAAAACACATGATAATGGGACAGATTGTAAACTGGAAATATTTAGTTACTAAAAATGACTAGTGATGAACATTTTTTATAAATGTTTTTACCTTATGATATAATGTTATTTTGCCTATGTACTGGAAATGATGATTTTAACAAGACATTGACGTTATCTGTAAGTCTAAATGAGTGCATTAACTGCGTGAAGTTGCGCAAGTTGAGAGAATGTAAATGAATTAGAACACAGGAGTTTAAGTGTATCTTATGATAGTGACCTCTTTGAATTTACGTAATCAAAATTACTTAATCGAAATGTGATTCGGAATTGCAAATACTTAAATGGAATCATGTACATATCCAATGGATTAAAAAGTATTATGTATTACGCTTGTGGTTGAAAAGTGTGTGTGGCCACTGAAATGATTATTATTGATACAGCCAATGCGACATCTCAAGTTAATATTGAATTGACGGACATATTTCGAAAACTATGAAAAATTGTATTTGACAGACATTATGTAGAATCAAAATGGAAAGCCATATAGATAATAACATTCTTTGACAGTAAGTGTATAAAAATGATTGCAAACAAATTAATCTACCGCACGACATAAAAGGGTTGCTAATAAAGAAATGTTCCAGAAAAGTAACTATTTCATTGAATTGTTCAAACATGATTTTTTAGAAGTTACATTGTAATATAATACTTGAACATTGTTTTACTTTTAGAACATTTATATATCAATTCTGATAACCCAGTATTGCTATGCTCTCCATAAACATTTCTTACATTTTTTTTATATTCAACCAATCATAACAAGGTAGCATAATGAAAATTCCAACCTATGCCAATGGGTTCATTGTATATCTAGTATGCAAACTTTGAGGTGTCGTAAGACTGCTTGCAAAAATCGACTATCATTAGTAATTAAGTGGTGATTAAAACAAAAGTCAAATTAATTTTATTTCTAATTCAAATAATGTATTTATATAACTTGTCATGCCCTAATCTTTGTACATACTGGTTTTTTTCTCACGACAACACTTTCTAAAACTACGTATTCGAATATTTGAGAATCATTACATGAATTGGATTAATAAATTATGAAGTTATGTACCAAATATTAATTTGAAATAACATTTTAAAGTATTTCCTTCACCAAGATATATACATTTTATTCATATCGACCAAAATTGATTAAACAGCCCTGGTCATATTTTTTTAGTTGAAGTAAAACTAGAAGCGGTTTGTTATTAATGTTCTATCTAAACAGCATTGACACGGTATCTTAACTCGTTAAATAAGTATTTACTCTATTTAATTCATGAATAAATACTGAAATATACATGACCAATGGTAGCTCTCTGGTAAGAACTGAAATCGGCATATTTGGATGTATTGCTTTGCGCAG
Source organism: Ylistrum balloti (assembly GCF_031769215.1). Classification (NCBI taxonomy): domain Eukaryota; kingdom Metazoa; phylum Mollusca; class Bivalvia; order Pectinida; family Pectinidae; genus Ylistrum; species Ylistrum balloti. Next base: position 61,316 of record NW_026782668.1, on the reverse strand, counting down.
ATGCGACTTGCTCTGACGAAATAAAATACTAAGTATGTGGCGTTTTTGTTTATACTTTTCTCTAGAGTATCCATACAATATCCGGTCAAGTGTCATTTGATTTTAGACATTACAATAATTAGAAGATAATAATGAAGTATAAGGATACATGTTTTTATGAGCAATTGAGGAATAAAAGTGAAGTGAAACAAATATGGCATTCCCTTGTAGGTTCGTATATTCGCAAACTTGCAAAGGCTTGTAATATATTTTAGATGGCTTAGTATTTTATCTAAGGTCAGTGAAATGGTCAACTGTACGTGAAGTTTTATCTAATTATTGATTCATCCGTTATCAGAACTTTAAGCACACAAGGTAGAACAGAAAATGTTACTATAATGATTATGGTAATCACTATGTTTTCATCACACAATATTGAAGTTTCCATTCAAGAATGCTAGTCAAAGCATTTAAGGGGCATGCCTTTACAAAAAAGTGACTCTCTAAAGTTATATCGCTCTATAATAGACACTTGAGTAATATATTAACATATGCGTTTCCCAAAGTATTATGACTTATGTGTTGTAATATCTTCTTGTAAAGGAAGTAAAACAAATGATAAAAACTGTTAAACCAATTCCTTAATGAAAACTAATTCATTGAAAAGGCGTGTGACATTTTACTTAGTGTTCCATAAACCTTCTTAATTCCTTTCCCTGGTTTACTAAAAAAGACTTCTGTCCATATAAAATACTTTATCTCACAATTTGCCTCTTTAGTTTTTTATTAAGTGAATCATTTCAGTGCTCTGGGAGTGTTTGGGACGTGGAAGGAGGATGTGTGTGAAAGAGTGGTTAGAGACTGTCATGAACTTAGGAAATGGAACACAGGTTACAAATTACCAAAGTTCCTCTTGTCAACATATAGAAATAATCTTGTTGTTTGCATGGTTTTGTTATAGAAACACAGAGCTATTTATAAAATCGAAAATCAATAGTAAAGAGTGTTCATTCCGGTATCATTATGAGAGATGAAATTGTTTTTGTTTTCGTTTTTCGAATGAAATTGATGTAAGTTATAGATACGTATCGGTGAGGAATTCAGTGTTAAAGTAGATTACATGTTACCATCATAATAATTTATGTCCTAATACGAGAATTGAACAGGAATTACGGGAGATGCATTATCTTTCTAAATAAAATTTCAGATACATGTCTTTCGAAATTAAGGCATATGATGTAAGAGAAATTATTGAAGAAATGTAATAATCGGATTTCTCTTAGTTTGGTATTAAAATAATTATTGAGTAAATCGTTAAGTATTTTGTTAGAAATATATTTATTATTACTCTTACTTGTAGTATTCGGATTTCAAGTATAGTACAGTTACGGCCAATCGGAAGCCGAACGATACAGCCGATTGGTCCAGCCAAACGATTTCAGCCTCATGAGCTGAACGACTCTGAATCTTGTCAACAGGCCGAACGAACGAACGGTTAGTCGGAAATGGAACGAAACTTCGAAAAACGAACTATTGGAATGATTATATTTAGACGGCTTATCTCTGGCCATATATTCGATCTTATCTACATGTATCTACAGCCAGGAACACTACTTTTTGTAAGACAAAAGACGGGTGTAGTTTTATTAGGGCAATGGTTAAACCAATAAAAGTAAACTTCTGATATAGGCTAAACACTGGTAAAAGCACAGGTTAATTCAGCTCTACCATTGTTGTACCATTGATACAATGTATCAATAAACAAGAAATATCAAAATTAGGGAAAATGTTTTTCATTGAAAAAGTGTAGTGGAGAGAGTATTTTTCCATTTTCAAGTATAATTGATACGTTATCTTTGATTATAATTAGATTTGAAGGTACATAAAGGTGTCTTCCAAACATCTTCCTTGACAGTGACAAACTAGTCAAATATGAGTTTTTAGGTAAACTGATGCTCATCATCAAGCTGAAGGAACGAACGAACAAGCGAACGGCCGGTCGTAAATGGAACGAAAGCTAGACTAACGAACGATTAGAACCTTTATATTTTGACGGTTTATCGCTGGTCATATATTCAATCTTATTTACATGTAACTACAGCCAGGTACACCACTTTTCATAAGACAAAAATAGGGGAAATGTTTTTCATTGAAAACGTGTAGTGATGAGATTATTTTTCCATTTTCAAGTATAATCAATACGTTATCTCTGATTATAATTAGATTTGAAGGTACATGAAGGTGTCTTCCAAACATCTTCCTTGATAATGACAAAATAGTCAAATATGTAAACTAATGAAGTTAATTTGATGTATATTTTGGGTGTTGAAAATTAAATATTTCTCATACACTGTCTATTCCGCTTTATTCTTTATAACTTCACATGTGTTTTAGAATGACCGAGAAGTTAAGTTTAACATCAATGGTATACGTGAATGTATATCAAACATTTTAAACTCATAAAAGGTGGACATCTTAACAGAAATATATCACATTAAAATCTACTGCTTGATGGGACATCGTCGACAAAGCAAAATACAATGTAATTAGTATTGCCTAATTTTAATGTACTGCGATAGGTATTGTATACATTTAATGGTTCCTTCCATCCCCCCAGCATCGCTTTATGATGTATTCGATGCTTGTTAAACATGATCCTATGTTTTGTTCGTTTAACCATCAAATTGCAGTTGCTGTAATGGATGTGTTAATGAATCTCAGTTGAGTTGAAATATGTCATCCGTGTGTACAAAGTTATCTTATTACATTCTGATATACATGATATATCACGTTAGATTTTATAATAATGGTACATCATCTATTTCCCCAATCCGTTCCGGTGTGAAAATATACAGGTAAATAACAATTGTGTCTAGTCCTGACGCTAGTTAGATAACGTTCGACACTGAAAGACCTTTGTTCACCCAAGTATCACATGAAAGGGATGTCAGCACATGCTGAGATTAGAATATCTTCTAATCAACATATTGACTAGATTAATGCAGATCGAGAGGAGGCTACCCGATTGATTTATTTACTTGCTATTTGTCTTGGTTATGTTGGTTGTTTGGAAACTCCTACAAGGAAACTATTTTTCCCTTGATTTGTACTATCCCTGAACAACACAACGTATCTTCGCTGCTGAAATGATATCGATTATAGGAGTGTCATATAAGAAACTTCCACTTTGTTTACACCATTCAGTACTAGCTGGCGGATATTTTTATAGCAGAAATGACATCACAGACATTAGACGAAGGAGATTCCAAAACGCGACCAGAAAAGGCCGGAGTATATACTCGACTATAACTGCGATGAGAGGTGAATATACTTATGCATGAATATTTCGAAGAAAACTCATTGTTGGTTACCTTTAAAACTCAAACGCAGATTTTACTTAACTATACATTAAATAAAATTCAATATTCAGTCCATTATAGTTAGATTCCTTATCTGTCGTAAATAGTGAAAAAATCTCTGTTTCCGATGATGTAGTTTACAGGTACAGTAGTTTATAAGTGTGAAAGCCCCTTGTATTCACCCAGGCCTGGGTGTGACCTCTCCCTATTCAATAGTTATCAGACGTCTTTCATTATTGGATTCTCGACTACTTACCACCAATAAGTACCTTGATCTTTAGTTATTATAATCTGTTTTACATGATGTCATCAGATATCTCAATTTAATTCTGGCCATCACCAGTGCATCTTTTATTGAGATGTTTGAAACTGATTGCTAACAAATACAGAAACGAAATTGATAAGTTGGGGAATTTCGGGAAGTTGATGATGTTGATCTAGATTATCACCTCCAGGGTTGTGGGATACCAAAAATAAGCAACACAGAATCCAGGAAGTTAGAAGGCTTGATTACAGTTGAAGAAGCTGGTAAAATTTTAAAAAATATGAAAAATAATAAGAGTCCGGGATCAGATGGTTTTACATCAGAATTTTTCAAGTTTTTCTGGAAATTTATTGGTGATTTTGTTGTTCGTTCAATTAATTTTAGTTTTGCAATTGGTCAACTTTCTATTACTCAGAGACATGGTATAATACCATGTATTCCAAAGGGAGATAAGCCTCGTCATTTTCTGAAAAATTGGAGACCAATTTCCTTATTAAATATTTCTTACAAAATAGCTTCAGGAGTAATTGCATGTAGGATGAAATCAGTGTTGAGTAAGCTCATAAATGAAGAACAGACAGGTTTTTTGTCTGGGAGGTATATTGGTGAAAATATTAGGACTATTTATGATGTTATGGTTTATGTTGAAGAATTAGATATTCCAGGAATGCTACTGATGGTGGACTTTGAAAAAGCTTTTGACTCGATATCATGGGAATTTATTGATACAGTTTTGGGGTACTTCAATTTCGGGTGGGACATTAGAAAGTGGGTACAAATCATGCACACTCATGTTTTCTCTTCCATCAACCCAGGGGGCAATCTATCTGGCACTGTCGAGATTCAGCGCGGGTGTCGACAGGGCGACCCGGTCGCCCCATATATTTTTATTTTATGTGTCGAAGTGTTAGCAGCAAAAATAATTGAATGAATTGAATCTGCTTTGGGGTAATACCAAATTCACTTTTTTAGGCATTGATTTCTCGGTTGACTTAACTGAAATTAATAGGATGAACTATGACAAAAAATAAGTTAAACTGAAATCACTTATTAATATGTGGCAAATACGGAATCTTACTCCAATTGGTAAAATCAATATTATAAAATCGCTCTTAATTTCCCATTTCAATTTTTTATTCATTACTCTGCCTAATCCTACAGATAAGTTTCTTGCCAAACTAAACTCAGCCATTTTTGAATTTCTTTGGAATGGAAAATCACATAGAATAAAAAAAAGATGTTTTAATTCAAAACTACATAGATGGGGGGCTAAAAATGATAGGATGGATTAGGAGAATCACTCAATCCTCAGGAAAATGGAAAGTTCTGCTGAATTCTATAATTAATATAAAGAAATTGTTTAGCTGTGGAAGAGAGTATGTTCATTTATGCAATATAGATTGTGGCAATAAATTTTGGAAAGATGTGTTTAAATGTTGGGTTAAAATGAATAATTGTTTGTCCATGAAGTACTATACTCCTGAGTCAATTTTGAAAACACCTTTATGGTATAATAATGATATTAAAGTTGGAAATAATTACATTTTTTTATCAAATATGGTTTAATTCTGGTATTTATACTATTAATGACCTTGTTCAAAATTAAGATTTGTCTTTCTTCACCTTCAATGAGTTTTGTCAAAAGTTCCCAATTTAAACTAACTATTTAGAGTATCTTGGCTTGATCACTGCTATTGAACAGTTTTTGAGGAAACATGATTTTCAACCACAGGGACTCTCTCAGCCTTTCATACCTCTTCTGCTTGAAATTTTCTTCAAAAGTAAAAAAGGATCTAAAGATTTTTACAACACCATTATTAAACCAGCGACAACACCTACTGGTATTAAAAAATGGGGGGAAGCATTTGACTTTGATGACCAGAAATGGAAATACTTACTCCGAATTCCTTTTGATATTACAAAGAGTGCAAACTTACAGTGGTTCCAGCTAAGAATTATAATCATATCTTGGTAACAAATACATTTCTTTTCAAAATAAATTTATTTCCTAGTCCATTATGTTATCAATGTAATATGGAAAGGGAGACAATAGTTCATTGTTTATGGGAGTGCATAGAAGTACAGAATCTGTTAGAAAGATTTGAGGCATTGCTAGATATTCTACTGATTCCTTTTGGGGTAAATAAAGAAACATACTTATTTGGAATTACCAATCCTAATACTAATCCGGTAGATAATGAAATTCTAATTCTTATTAAACATTATGTCTATAATTATTATTTAAAGAAAATTGTCCAGATGTCTGTACAAATCTCTTAGTTTAAATGCTCTCCTAAATAATATCAAGGAACATTTTTATATACAACAACATATCTCTTATAGTAAAATAGATACTTTTAAAGTAAATTTTCAGAAAAATTGGAAAAAATGGTTACCTCTTTTGGAATTATAATATACTAGTTAATTCAAGCCTTGTCCCAATGGCCTTGACATCACCACATTGTAACTAAAATTGATCATGAGAATTCTTTTGGCTCTATTGTATTGTTTATTATAATCCTCCCATCCATCTCAAACCCCCTATCACCCCATTACATCCTCTTTCCCCAACCTCCAAGCCCACCCTCCCTCTTTCTCTTTGTTAATATTATGTAATTTCTGTCCTCTCTCTCTCTCTCTCTCTCTCTCTCTCTCTCTCTCTCTCTCTCTCTCTCTCTCTCTCTCTCTCTCTCTCTCTCTCTCTCTCTGTGTGTGTGTGTGTGTGTGTGTGTGTGTGTGTTTGTGTGTGGGTGTCGGTGTGTGTGTGTGTGTGTGTGCATGCATGTGTATCTGCATCTGAGGGTGTATGTGCATGTGTTTGTATGTTGGCATATGCATACCTTTATGTGAGAATATTTACAGGTATGATTTTTGTGAAGGTTTCCAGTAAGTTTTCAGTGTACAGTGAATTTTTGTATAATGCATGACGATGGTGATGTCTACAGGGTGATGATTGAGGCCTGCCTGATTGTGAGGATGATGATGATGATGAGGCCTATAACAGAATAATGAGTACGGTGTGCAATTGTCAGAGTAAGTGTGTCTGTATGATGTTACATGTATGACTTGTCATTTATCTGTTATTGTTTTAATTGGCAAAAATGAATGAAAAATAAGAAAAGAATTATAAAAAAAAAGTTGGGGTCAAAGAACAAAACCTTTTTCATGTGGTATTAATAAGTGAAAAAGACGTTCTTCTAATTACTGCAATAACCAAACGAGGAATATACTTATATATGAATGACCAACAGGTTTAGGTTATGATTTTCCCCTACAGTTGACTGAAATGATATCATATGAATAACGCCTTTTAGACATATTTTACAGCAATATCATAACAAAAGCATAAAATGTCAATAGAAAAAACAAAACATACAGCAATCAAGAAAATAAAAATAAACATTTACAGATATATTAAGGTGATAAAATAAAGGAATTTGAGTTCCAACATGTAAGTTTTACAGGTAAATCTCCCTCGTTTTATGGGAAAGACTATATAATATCCTTATCAAAACAAACTGCTCTATCATGACATTGCAATTGTTGGAGTTTAGAGATACACCTTGGCGTATTCAGGTGTACATCACAGAACCTTCCTTCAGGCCATTGACGATTACCTGTAGCAGAACCCAAAGCTTATATAATGGAAAGGCCTTCATCAGTAATTGTAACATCACATTTGAATTACATTTTACGGAATACTTTTAAACTCTTCCTTATTATACGGAATACGGAAAGTGGCCTGACGGTAACCGAACGGTTCTGAAGTGGATAATTAACAGTAATTCCCACAGTACTATTTTGCTTTCAACACTCTTCCATATCTGTCATCAACCTATATATTTTGGATAACCTGAGTGTGTGTGTTTTGTTGCCATTGTAATTGAAGTGTCAGCAATGTCTCAGATATGATTTTTTAGATAGAAATATATGTTGTAAAAGGTATTATTATAAATCATTGATTTGAATCATTTGAAAGGCTTATTTTGAAAGAATAATATTAAGAAAGAAATAGTGGATAATAATAAACATTGATATTTGCAATATTAAGAAATATTACAAAAATATTGATGTTAGTCATCACATCAACCAAGAATATCAAAGACAGAACATATGGTGAAAAGTTTTGATAAGGCCGTGTCCAGTCAACTATACATACTTAGGTATATTGTCACAAATGCATATTTATTCGAACGTTTGTTGTTTAATACATTCATCCTACATACAGGTATGATATGATGAATAAGCCATAGGTTTACTAATAATGAAGTTTATTATTGGTTTTGACGGTGATTTCTCTGTTAGATCTCTGTTATGTAAAGACTGTGGTAAGTCCTGATGTAAAAGAGATCGTGTGTCGTCTCCTTTATTTCTTACTCTGTTTGGTATCTCATGTAAGAGAGAGATTGAAAGGATGCAGATTATATCTGTATACATGATGTGACGGGTCGTTAAAAAGATAACTTTTCGAAATAAACTATCAAAAACTAAAAAATAAAAGACTAAGATCAACAACCTGTGATACGTAAATTAACTATAGAAGACCATGACATAACCAACATGAGACAGAAAGTCTGAATTATAACAGATACAGCTGTCCTAAATTAAGGCTATTAAGCGCAGTTTTAATCTTAAAAGAATTCTCTATCGATTTTCAGAACTAGGATCATAGCTTAAGATAAATTTTGAGTTATACACCGAAATGACGGAGTTAATTGTTGATGATATTTTGTTGCTTTCAAACGCGACTGAATTTATCTGAGAGTTTATCAAGCTAGTCACAAATTCACTTTCAGAAAAAAAAGTAGGCCTGAATTTACTCATTCACAAAATATTCCTCCACTAGACTTAGCAGTAAAGGACTCAACTTTGTATATCGACCGCTTATAATGTTTATTTTTCTTGAAACGAAACACTTATAGATGAACAACTTTCCTTCAGGAAATATTTTCCAAATATTGATTGTCCATTTCTGGATAGCAATATAACTGTATCCCCAACCTATAGTACAGGACCTGTTCCAAATATCGTGATTTTTGTGGAAGAAAGAACGGTCAATCGCATAGTACACGTGATTCCTGAGATGCAAGTTGATGAAAGATGAGGTAAACATATGGTCGCTTTAGTTGTCTGATTGAGAAATATGATGCGATATGAAGCTTGATGTGATTGATGATCGTTAGTTTACCTAATGATTCCGTTCTTGTAGATCTTGAGAACGTTATACCACTGACATTTCTTGCTAGATTTGGCAATTACATGACCAATGTTGCAGGGAAACATGTTGAAGAATCAAGGTTATTTTTTTAATACGAAATTTCTTATACATCCTTAATACCGACAAAGAACGATTTTACATCCATATAGTTATTTTAACTTACAAATAATAAACATTAAAAAAAGTATAATGTAATGTAAATGAAATGTAAAGAAAAGAGGATTATATTTACTACTCTGGTAAGACTGCAACAGGATACTTACGCCCTGTAAAAATAAATAAATAAAAACCGATTAGACAATATCATATAACATTTGCATATCGATATAACGACAAAGAAATAACTTTCGCCGCTAATATTGATGAAATCCGATGATGCATAAAATTAAAGCTTGTTGAGAAAATAGCATGCGCTATTGACCAACCATGACAGTAAATAGTTTACAAATATACTGGGTAATGATATTCTGCAAACGTTACCAGGATATTTTTTTAATAAAATCAACTAAAAGCTAATCTTATCTCATACAAACATAATGTGATTAGAGATTATCAAACATTAGATACATGTAGTGATGACATTCAGATACATAAATTCTCTATTTGTTTTTTTTTCCCGTGAGAAATGAATTACATGGATTATCCGCTATATACATTATATGTTGCATATACTTAGCAAAGAAGATATTCTGAATAATTTTAGTTCAAATGTTAATTTTTCAAATATCATCCATATAATGTTAGACAGTTGAAGGAGAAAAAGATGTTTTGGGGTAAATCTATGTCAAATGTATTACTGATTGTTGACTCTTCACTGTTTTACAAAATTATCCTGTGTTTTCCTTCTTGGTAGTAATTACTCTGTATTATTGACGATTATTTCTAATCATAATTTTAGCACATTCTTCATTTTGATTAATGCTCATAATAACGTCAGTATATATAAGTATTGCTTGATAAATCGATATCAATATTTACAGAGATCATCACCATTTAGATTTGAAATCGACAATAAATCATACTTTTATTTTGTTTGTCAGTTCATACAAGGTATGTCAGAAACAAACCACTGATTAAATAGTAGAACGAATCCGTTCAATTACTGTAATGATATACTAGCGGATGCAGAAAGTATGTCGTTATAATATACGAGTAAGGTATAAAAAAAATTCACATGTCCCCTAAACTATTCCTGCGGTTGTAGATGATATCTTAAATCAATTTGGTAATGTTGAAAAATCGGTAATAAATGGTGTTTGTTTTTGTTTGTTTGGTTGTTCGTTAGGTTTTTAATTATTATTTCTATGAGCGACCCGGATATGATGGCCATAGTATTACATAGATTTTTGAGACACTTATATATAAGATTTCATATAAACTAATTTTCCGCTTGTATCACAAACTTGGATGCCGCACAGTAATGTTGCCTGTCATTTATTGTAATCAGATGTATACATATCGAATAAAATACCTTTAAGTGTTGTTCTGTCGTGTATTACAAACAGGGATGAGGCCAATATCACCAACTGTATAGCTTTTCATTTTCATATGGTAGTGAGTGTAACAGTGGTCCCATTTATGTACAGTATGATTACATAATATTAATTTAATGTGTTGAGAACTAAACAAGAAACGAACGTCCGATGGTAATTTTCATGTATAGTTTCATCAGAATTACTGTCATTGAGGAAAGTGATGGTTGGTTCAAGAACAGTAAACTTTAAAAGTGAAGCACTAAACCCGATATATAGCGTTTGTTATGTTTGATAGAGAATATGATTTTTTAAAGATATATCTAAATCCACATAAAAATCCCCAAAATGAAGAGTAAACGAATGTTTACTATCCAAATACCACATCTAAAGAAATGATATCTCGTTTTCGGATTGATTGTAAACTGTAATTGTCTGTAACCGGAACATAACAATTGGTAGCTTAATCTAAAAAAAGATTTTAAAATATGAAGCTCAATTCTATAACTGTTTAAGTCATTTGCTCTTATAGAAATATAGATAAGTTATATGTAATGTAATGATAATGTAAAGACGTATATACACTACTCCCTATTGAGAGTGTTTACCAAATATGATCTGAAGACAATGCAAATGGAACTGTAAAACAACGTTTTTAGTTTGCTATAAGACGGTTGTCTGTTTTAATATTTGCAGTTTTAACATTTTCCAGTATACGCCCATTATGTTGATGATACTGTGTATTATCATTTCTTTTTTTCGAAAACAATTAGTTTAAGAATGGATAAAAATGTATTCATAATTAACGAATCATTTATAAATTCGCACCAAATCATCAAGCCATCATAAGTTGAATGAAATGAGTCGTGTACACCTCAAATGAATGAAGAGTTATTGATTATCGATTTTGTTTAGGTGTATTGAGAAACAACCGGAAAATAAAACGTTATAAAGCTTATGTATCGGATTTATTTTCTAAAGAATAAATACCTATGTTCAATTTTTCTATTACCTGTCAAAGTCGGAATATCTATTACTTTAGTTACCTTTTTCCCCATATTTTCAATATTTTGTTCATAATTAAACAAAAACATATAGAGAATTGTAATCCAAAACATGTTTTTCAATATGTGTATTCACTAAAATTACTGACTATGATACAACCAGTGCAACATCTCACGTTTATACTCAAAGACGGACATGTACTGTAAGCTTAGCAAACATGTCCTTGATGGGCTTGGATTTGATCATATTTTTTATTATTATAAGATTATATACCTGCAAATATGTAAGAGAGATTTCAATAATTGCATCTTCCAAATAAGCAAGATATCAAAAACGATACAAAATCCCCCGCTCTCATTCATAATGAACTATACTCAGTTTAAACAGAGGGATGATTGTCACCGAACTATCTCACATTAACGTTATTCAAACAAAAGTTTTTTTTTACCTTTTGTAAACCTTTCCAAATAATATTTCAAAGTATTTAGAATATCAAAACAAAAAATACCGGTCGTTTGTTGGAACAAACGACAATGATGGCCACAACCCTGGTCAATTAAAACTAGACCCATGTATATATAGTAACTTTTTGATCATTTGATGACGTTGACAACGAAAGTAGAAGCACGGTGCTTTATCGCAGCAGCAGTGACACTGCATGTTACTCCATATAAACTTATTTATTCCGTCTCATTTAACTAAAATATATCTATTACGTATATACAGAAATATATACAGAGAAAGGAGACTTTAAAACATGTAACTACACGGAAAAGGAAATGAATCCAAACAATATCAATAAGTTAGCATATTTGTTGCCAATGCTTTGCGCAGTGACAACGTGATCTGCCGCAATAGGGAGACTTGTAAATCAATATTCCTAGAAGATCTAGACTTTCAATCAATTAAGTTTTGTATGTTGTGTTTTATGTACACACGGCGCACATATGAATAACACATTTTACTAAAAATTAAGAATTGTATATAGTTCAGTCAAATAATGATTTAATTAGCATCATTAAAAGTGTACGTTTTTCCATCAAAGGAATGGAAGCAGAATTTGACGATGATGCTTTTTATATGGAGCTATTTAACTCCATAATAAATGACATATACCGTTTCACAACGTGTTATCATATTATGTATGCTTTTCGTATGTACCATAACTTAAGTGTCGTGCTTTCTTGTTATTTTGGATGAAATAATTTCCATCAAAGGAATATAAGCAGAATTTGACGATGATGCTTTTTATATGGAGCTATTTTTACGGAGTTATTTAACACCACAATAAATGACATATACCGTTTCGCAATGTTAATAAATATGCTTTTCGTAAGTACCATAACTGAAGTGTCGTGCTGTCTTGTTATTTGTAATGAAATAATAGAAGGTCAAAACATATTTTCATCGAGTGAACTAGATTGAGGGATTGTAACAAATGTAGTGAATTAATTAACGGACTCCATGACGTTAAGCAATAATAATCCCATCCATTAACTGTATTCGATTATATTATATTGTATTATTAATACAGAACTTTCTGTCATCAACAAAAGCAAAAGTGAAACCTGTTCAATTCCTCATTCCAGTGTAATTTCATGAAACGAGATTATATTTTGTTCTACTGAAAGTTTCATCAACATGTACATACGAATTGGTAAATCAATGCTTAAGTGAATTACACGTATCAATGATAACATTTATGTCTTTATCTGAAAATCCAACTGGAATACGAGATACGCATTTCCTGTTTATACTTTAGATGCATGTTTTAAGGAACCAAAGGAAAGACTGTTGTGTGAGTATAATGATTGAAGAAATAAAATAATATCATCAGTGTTAGGTAATAACTGCTGATTTATCCGAGTAAAATCATTACAAGATATTAGGGTACAATACACTGCATGGATATGTTTCGTAAACCAATATAGTTAAATGCCTGTTCAATACGATTGGTATCATTGCATTATTTAGGAGTGCAGTCTGTAAATTATTTCATCATACAGTACATCTGAACGAAAACTCGTAAAATGTTCTCCGCGTTTGATATGACAAGGAAGTTTTGTAATGATTATGGTTACGTTATGATTGACTTCATTATTATTCTGTTATTAAATGACTCCGGGTAATCAATTTAACTATGAACAACTAATTCATATTGCATCGAACATATCAGATTAGTAGTAATTAATAAATCGACATAAGGTATGTTTAGAGATTATGACCAGGACCTTTGACGTAATCTGAAAATCACGAAACTTTCGATTTGTAACCGTGTAATCAACGTAAATTGTTATCGTTGCTTTATGCTAAAACTAAAAACTGATTATGCATTATAAGATTAACTGGGGGAAATTGATGTAATTTAATGGAAAGTTAACATCTATAGAAGATACTACGATAACATACACGACTTAATCCTACTCTGACCTCTAAGTGCAATCCTAATCGGCATTTCCAAAGAGGTAAGTATGGCGATCGTGAAATGTCACCGTAGTCGTCATGAACATGTTTGTTTGGAATGAGACACACGTTTGATAAAAAAAAATCCATCAAAAATTATAAAATCGCAACAAAATACGTTGTAAAACAGAACGGTAATCATACAGCCTATTGGAAAGATGGTCCTTGTCTGTACTGCTTTAGGAAAAGATCTTGGTAAGGGACTGATACAGAGGAGGTCGTTTGTTGTCCCCTTTATGCCTAAGGCTGGTTGTTATTTGAGATAAAAGTGAAATGCAGATTACATTTGTACACGTGATATTATAGCAGGGTCCTTCTAATTATAACTGTTCTAGATAGAACTGGCAGAAGCAAATTAACCGAAATGAATCACAATATATAATTGATACAGCCATCAGGTATATAAGATATTAACGAAAATTACATATAATTATATCATTACCGGTATAAAGATTACCCCCATTAGTTATCGGATTAATTATATCATTACCGGTAAAATTATTTTGAATCATACAGGAAAATTCATTACATGTCGGCATTGGTTAAGATAAAGCAATGCCATATAGAATGGATAAAATCGTTAAACGTGATTCAAAGGAACAAGGCGGAACTAAAATCAATCGTCAGAAGTTACTCAAAGTGGGGTATCCGCTTAAAACAAAATTACACATCAGTACCTGGTGTGCGCACCTTTTGCACGAATTCTTGTACAGATTATCCTATGCATTACATTCATGAGAACAATAATTCGCCTTAAGGGCATGTTGCTCTATTCTTGTGTTAATGCTGCGATCATTTGAGCGCGGTTAGTTGGGGATTTGACGTTTCCTAATCCTACAGCCTCTACAGCAGTCTTGAATATGTTACGGAAGTGCGGCAATCGAATGTCGTGCGGTCGTTACAAGGGGACAACCGCTCCTGGGACGATTGGAAACTAACACAGTAGTATGTAAACGTGTATGGGACGGTTAATTGTACACGGGGAAACGCCAAACTGCCGTCCGACAGCAGTTGGGCTATGACCATCCACCAACATCTCAATTGCTCTACACCTCTGAATTTGCGTTAAGTGTGGCATCTCGGTCAATAGCGAAATGAAAATGCCAACGTGGAAAATTATTGTGACTAACTTCGGGCATCCGTTGAAATTATTCGTTTCAAAAATTATATTAATATCGTTTAGATTGTACATGAGACACACAAACGATTAACAACTTTAATATAAATTAATAAGATACGGTAATACCAAGCAATGAATTAAGCTGTATCATACAGATGTTATTACACTTTAAAAACGAAGAAAGAAACGTTTCGGTAAAATAAAATGACCTTTTGAACAAATGTTAATATCCATCTCTTAAACCAAATCAATGGTTTAGGATTACAAAACTAGATCAAATTAATCGAGATAATATTGAACAGGTGAATCAATGAAAATAGAAAAAAATAATAAAACAGTAACAGACGATCCAGCTTTTTATGATCTCATTGCATATCTAGTTAGTGTTTAGATCGAACGTAGTGAAGGTCATCAGTATATTGGTACCAGATAAAGCTGAGCACCTTCTCAACTAGTTAATATAATCTGATAGTATGCATAGTGAAATCATCAAACTGTATACGATTTAAAAAAAAAGTTATACGACTAGAATTGTCATATGTTGAATTACATATATAAGACTTAATTTCATATCATGTTTACATAATGTATATCAAAGTCTTCTGGTTAAATTTGTATTGATAGCGGCGTATTTGATTTCCATGTATTGTTGTACATAAATTAAATGGTCAGATTACGTTTTGTTATTAACTACTATTGATGCATATTTTGCGTGTTATATATGGTTAAATGTATCATTGATTGAGTGACACTTTGTATATTAACACAGAGACCCCTGGTGCGCAAGCCCTTGTTTAAGTTAAAGATTAATAAATAAGACTGATTTTGCCGAAAATTTAAAAACAATTTTAAAATGACTTCATATCAAGCTATATTCAAGTTTTAAATTTGACATTTGTATTATTTTTTGTTATTTAGGTGACTTATAAAAAAGTGTGCTTGAGCACAATATTCATGTTGGAGCATGAGAATGGTTTCATGAATACGAGCCCAGGAGTTCAAATGGATAAGCGCTCTTTGCTTTACAGATAACATTTGCCATGCAACATGTTGTTCAAGTCAAAGTAAGTAATGCCACTCTCAAAAATGAAAACAATCTCAAAAGCAACGGAAGCATCGAGATTACTAATGAAGATCAAACATGTTTAACTTGATATTGCACTAGCAAATGATTTAATTTCCAATGGAGTTAAGTGAGACAATTGTAAAATATTCATTAACCTGAATGTGTCAAAGCGATTTGTCGTCGTGTCAAAGTGCATTCGTTAAAAAAAGAAAATACCAACATGTCACTTCAAACTCAAAATGAATATCATTAGAGTACAATATGAACAACCAAATGATTTACACGGAGATGTCTATAAAAGGAAAAAGATCATGTGTTCAGGAAGAGTGAGCGAAGGCACACGTCATGTCAATTTTGTGTAATAGTGATTCCATTCCTGATGTGAACAAGTGTAAAATTATTTTAGGACGTAATATATGATGATTTGATTATGCTTGATTTCTATTTTACAATGCTTTGAAAAAAAGTATTGAAAGTGAAGAAAGTGTCCGAACTATCGATGGTTCTTTACATACAGTGTATCTATCTTCAAGAATGATGCAATTGTAAAAATAAACTGAACGGTCTGATCATTGTTTCACATGCTTAAGTAGTGACCTTCTCGATAAATAAGGTATGTAATACCACTGACATCACTTGCTTATATTTACACGAACTATGATTGTTGTGGCCTGTTTCCATCACAATATCGTATATTGTACTAAATTTTAACTGCGGTGCTGTTGTCATTCACTGGACTAGTTTACTAAGGTAAAATACGAAAGTTAAGTAGTAAACCAAACACGAAAGATATCTTAATAAGGAAAAAACCTGGAAATGGGACAGATTGTAAACTGGAAATATTTAGTTACAAAAAATGATAAGGGATGAACATCTTTTTGATAAATGTTTTTACCTTATTATATATTGTTCTTTTGCCTATGAAATGAAAATGATGATTTTAACAGGACATTGACGTTATTTGTAAGTAAAAAATGAGTGTATTAACTGCGTGAAGTTGCGCAAGTTTTAGAGAATGTTAATGAATTAGAACACAGGATTTAAAATGCACATTATGATGATAGCCTCTGTGAATATCTGCCAGTGTGTACAATAACTAGAATACGCACATAACGATGACTTAAAAATGAAGGGGGAAAAAAAGACCGCAAACAAAATCAAAGTTAAAGATGGATAAATATGTGTTCAAATATTACTTAATCGCAATAAAAATTTGCGATTGCAATACTTAAATGGAGTCATGTACACATCCAATGAATTAAAGAGGATTATTTATTACGCTGGTGGTTGAAAATATTGAAAAAGTCACCAGGAGATAGATAAAAATTGATTTCATTTGTAATGTTTATAGCCGAGTTATCTTTGTTTTCATATTCGAATTTTAGTATCAAATATTAGACAATAGAAATGGTGATATTTTGTGTGGCCACTGAAATGATTATCATTGATACAGCGACATCTCAAGTTAATATTAAATTGACGGACATATTTCGAAAACTATGAAAAATTGTATTTGACACATTATGTAGAATCAAAATGGAAAGCCATATATATAATAACATTCTTTGACAGTAAGTGTATAAAAATGATTGCAAACAAATTAATCTACCGCACGACATAAAAGGGTTGCTAATAAAGAAATGTTCCAGAAAAGTAACTATTTCATTGAATTGTTCAAACATGATTTTTTAGAAGTTACATTGTAATATAATACTTGAACATTGTTTTACTTTGAGAACACTTATATACAATACTGATAGGTCAGTATTGCTATGCTCTCCATAAACATTTCTTACATTTTTTTATATTCAACCAATCATAACAAGGTAGCATAATGAAAATTCCAACCTATGCCAATGGGTTCATTGTATATCTAGTATGCAAACTTTGAGGTGTCGTAAGACTGCTTGCAAAAATCGACTATCATTAGTAATTAAGTGGTGATTAAAACAAAAGTCAAATTAATTTTATTTCTAATTCTAACTAATGTATTTATGTAACTTGTCATGCCCTAATCTTTGTACATACTGTTTTTCTCTCACGACAACACTTTCTAAAACTACGTATTCGAATATTTGAGAATCATAACATGAATTGGATTAATAAATTATGAAGTTATGTACCAAATATTAATTTGAAATAACATTTTAAAGTATTTCCTTCACCAAGATATATACATTTTATTCATATCGACCAAAATTGATTAAACAGCCCTGGTCATATTTTTTTAGTTGAAGTAAAACTAGAAGCGGTTTGTTATTAATGTTCTATCTAAACAGCATTGACACGGTATCTTAACTCGTTAAATAAGTATTTACTCTATTTAATTCATGAATAAATACTGAAATATACATGACCAATGGTAGCTCTCTGGTAAGAACTGAAATCGGCATATTTGGATGTATTGCTTTGCGCAGATGCGACTTGCTCTGACGAAATAAAATACTAAGTATGTGGCGTTTTTGTTTATACTTTTCTCTAGAGTATCCATACAAAATACGGTCAAGTGTCATTTGATTTTAGACATTACAATAATTAGAAGATAATAATGAAGTATAAGGATACATGTTTTTATGAGCAATTGAGGAATAAAAGTGAAGTGAAACAAATATGGCATTCCCTTGTAGGTTCGTATATTCGCAAACTTGCAAAGGCTTGTAATATATTTTAGATGGCTTAGTATTTTATCTAAGGTCAGTGAAATGGTCAACTGTACGTGAAGTTTTATCTAATTATTGATTCATCCGTTATCAGAACTTTAAGCACACAAGGTAGAACAGAAAATGTTACTATAATGATTATGGTAATCACTATGTTTTCATCACACAATATTGAAGTTTCCATTCAAGAATGCTAGTCAAAGCATTTAAGGGGCATGCCTTTACAAAAAAGTGACTCTCTAAAGTTATATCGCTCTATAATAGACACTTGAGTAATATATTAACATATGCGTTTCCCAAAGTATTATGACTTATGTGTTGTAATATCTTCTTGTAAAGGAAGTAAAACAAATGATAAAAACTGTTAAACCAATTCCTTAATGAAAACTAATGCATTGAAAAGGCGTGTGACATTTTACTTAGTGTTCCATAAACCTTCTTAATTCCTTTCCCTGGTTTACTAAAAAAGACTTCTGTCCATATAAAATACTTTATCTCACAATTTGCCTCTTTAGTTTTTTATTAAGTGAATCATTTCAGTGCTCTGGGAGTGTTTGGGACGTGGAAGGAGGATGTGTGTGAAAGAGTGGTTAGAGACTGTCATGAACTTAGGAAATGGAACACAGGTTACAAATTACCAAAGTTCCTCTTGTCAACATATAGAAATAATCTTGTTGTTTGCATGGTTTTGTTATAGAAACACAGAGCTATTTATAAAATCGAAAATCAATAGTAAAGAGTGTTCATTCCGGTATCATTATGAGAGATGAAATTGTTTTTGTTTTCGTTTTTCGAATGAAATTGATGTAAGTTATAGATACGTATCGGTGAGGAATTCATGTTAAAGTAGATTACATGTTACCATCATAATAATTTATGTCCTAATACGAGAATTGAATAGGAATTACGGGAGATGCATTATCTTTCTAAATAAAATTTCAGATACATGTCTTTCGAAATTAAGGCATATGATGTAAGAGAAATTATTGAAGAAATGTAATAATCGGATTTCTCTTAGTTTGGTATTAAAATAATTATTGAGTAAATCGTTAAGTATTTTGTTAGAAATATATTTATTATTACTCTTACTTGTAGTATTCGGATTTCAAGTATAGTACAGTTACGGCCAATCGGAAGCCGAACGATACAGCCGATTGGTCCAGCCAAACGATTTCAGCCTCATGAGCTGAACGACTCTGAATCTTGTCAACAGGCCGAACGAACGAACGGTTAGTCGGAAATGGAACGAAACTTCGAAAAACGAACTATTGGAATGATTATATTTAGACGGCTTATCTCTGGCCATATATTCGATCTTATCTACATGTATCTACAGCCAGGAACACTACTTTTTGTAAGACAAAAGACGGGTGTAGTTTTATTAGGGCAATGGTTAAACCAATAAAAGTAAACTTCTGATATAGGCTAAACACTGGTAAAAGCACAGGTTAATTCAGCTCTACCATTGTTGTACCATTGATACAATGTATCAATAAACAAGAAATATCAAAATTAGGGAAAA
Source organism: Ylistrum balloti (assembly GCF_031769215.1). Lineage (NCBI taxonomy): Eukaryota > Metazoa > Mollusca > Bivalvia > Pectinida > Pectinidae > Ylistrum > Ylistrum balloti. Next base: position 41,187 of record NW_026782668.1, on the reverse strand, counting down.
TGTTTTTCATTGAAAAAGTGTAGTGGAGAGAGTATTTTTCCATTTTCAAGTATAATTGATACGTTATCTTTGATTATAATTAGATTTGAAGGTACATAAAGGTGTCTTCCAAACATCTTCCTTGACAGTGACAAACTAGTCAAATATGAGTTTTTAGGTAAACTGATGCTCGTCATCAGGCTGAGGGAACGAACGAACAAGCGAACGGCCGGTCGTAAATGGAACGAAAGCTAGACTAACGAACGATTAGAACCTTTATATTTTGACGGTTTATCGCTGGTCATATATTCAATCTTATTTAAATGTAATTACAGCCAGGTACACCACTTTTCATAAGACAAAAATAGGGGAAATGTTTTTCATTGAAAACGTGTAGTGATGAGATTATTTTTCCATTTTCAAGTATAATCAATACATTATCTCTGATTATAATTAGATTTGAAGGTACATGAAGGTGTCTTCCAAACATCTTCCTTGATAATGACAAAATAGTCAAATATGTAAACTAATGAAGTTAATTTGATGTATATTTTGGGTGTTGAAAATTAAATATTTCTCATACACTGTCTATTCCGCTTTATTCTTTATAACTTCACATGTGTTTTAGAATGACCGAGAAGTTAAGTTTAACATCAATGGTATACGTGAATGTATATCAAACATTTTAAACTCATAAAAGGTGGACATCTTAACAGAAATATATCACATTAAAATCTACTGCTTGATGGGACATCGTCGACAAAGCAAAATACAATGTAATTAGTATTGCCTAATTTTAATGTACTGCGGTAGGTATTGTATACATTTAATGGTTCCTTCCATCCCCCCAGCATCGCTTTATGATGTATTCGATGCTTGTTAAACATGATCCTATGTTTTGTTCGTTTAACGATCAAATTACAGTTGCTGTAATGGATGTGTTAATGAATCTCAGTTGAGTTGAAATATGTCATCCGTGTGTACAAAGTTATCTTATTACATTCTGATATACATGATATATCACGTTAGATTTTATAATAATGGTACATCATCTATTTCCCCAATCCGTTCCGGTGTGAAAATATACAGGTAAATAACAATTGTGTCTAGTCCTGACACTAATTAGATAACGCCCGACACTGAAAGACCTTTGTTCACCCAAGTATCACATGAAAGGGATGTCAGCACATGCTGAGATTAGAATATCTTCTAATCAACATATTGACTAGATTAATGCAGATCGAGAGGAGGCTACCCGATTGATTTATTTACTTGCTATTTGTCTTGGTTATGTTGGTTGTTTGGAAACTCCTACAAGGAAACTATTTTTCCCTTGATTTGTACTATCCCTGAACAACACAACGTATCTTCGCTGCTGAAATGATATCGATTATAGGAGTGTCATATAAGAAACTTCCACTTTGTTTACACCATTCAGTACTAGCTGGCGGATATTTTTATAGCAGAAATGACATCACAGACATTAGACGAAGGAGATTCCAAAACGCGACCAGAAAAGGCCGGAGTATATACTCGACTATAACTGCGATGAGAGGTGAATATACTTATGCATGAATATTTCGAAGAAAACTCATTGTTGGTTACCTTTAAAACTCAAACGCAGATTTTACTTAACTATACATTAAATAAAATTCAATATTCAGTCCATTATAGTTAGATTCCTTATCTGTCGTAAATAGTGAAAAAATCTCTGTTTCCGATGATGTAGTTTACAGGTACAGTAGTTTATAAGTGTGAAAGCCCCTTGTATTCACCCAGGCCTGGGTGTGACCTCTCCCTATTCAATAGTTATCAGACGTCTTTCATTATTGGATTATAGACTATTTACCACCAATAAGTACCTTGATCTTTAGTTATTATAATCTGTTTTACATGATGTCATCAGATATCTCAATTTAATTCTGGCCATCACCAGTGCATCTTTTATTGAGATGTTTGAAACTGATTGCTAACAAATACAGAAACGAAATTGATAAGTTGGGGAATTTCGGGAAGTTGATGATGTTGATCTAGATTATCACCTCCAGGGTTGTGGGATACCAAAAATAAGCAACACAGAATCCAGGAAGTTAGAAGGCTTGATTACAGTTGAAGAAGCTGGTAAAATTTTAAAAAATATGAAAAATAATAAGAGTCCGGGATCAGATGGTTTTACATCAGAATTTTTCAAGTTTTTCTGGAAATTTATTGGTGATTTTGTTGTTCGTTCAATTAATTATAGTTTTTTGAATTGGTCAACTTTCTATTACTCAGAGACATGGTATAATACCATGTATTCCAAAGGGAGATAAGCCTCGTCATTTTCTGAAAAATTGGAGACCAATTTCCTTATTAAATATTTCTTACAAAATAGCTTCAGGAGTAATTGCATGTAGGATGAAATCAGTGTTGAGTAAGCTCATAAATGAAGAACAGACAGGTTTTTTGTCTGGGAGGTATATTGGTGAAAATATTAGGACTATTTATGATGTTATGGTTTATGTTGAAGAATTAGATATTCCAGGAATGCTACTGATGGTGGACTTTGAAAAAGCTTTTGACTCGATATCATGGGAATTTATTGATACAGTTTTGGGGTACTTCAATTTCGGGTGGGACATTAGAAAGTGGGTACAAATCATGCACACTCATGTTTTCTCTTCCATCAACCCAGGGGGCAATCTATCTGGCACTGTCGAGATTCAGCGCGGGTGTCGACAGGGCGACCCGGTCGCCCCATATATTTTTATTTTATGTGTCGAAGTGTTAGCAGCAAAAATAATTGAATGAATTGAATCTGCTTTGGGGTAATACCAAATTCACTTTTTTAGGCATTGATTTCTCGGTTGACTTAACTGAAATTAATAGGATGAACTATGACAAAAAATAAGTTAAACTGAAATCACTTATTAATATGTGGCAAAAACGGAATCTTAATCCAATTGGTAAAATTAATATTATAAAATCGCTCTTAATTTCCCAATTCAATTTTTTATTCATTACTCTGCCTAATCCTACAGATAAGTTTCTTGCCAAACTAAACTCAGCCATTTTTGAATTTCTTTGGAATGGAAAATCACATAGAATAAAAAAAGATGTTTTAATTCAAAACTACATAGATGGGGGGCTAAAAATGATAGGATGGATTAGGAGAATCACTCAATCCTCAGGAAAATGGAAAGTTCTGCTGAATTCTATAATTAATATAAAGAAATTGTTTAGCTGTGGAAGAGAGTATGTTCATTTATGCAATATAAATTGTGGCAATAAATTTTGGAAAGATGTGTTTAAATGTTGGGTTAAAATGAATAATTGTTTGTCCATGAAGTACTATACTCCTGAGTCAATTTTGAAAACACCTTTATGGTATAATAATGATATTAAAGTTGGAAATAATTACATTTTTTTATCAAATATGGTTTAATTCTGGTATTTATACTATTAATGACCTTGTTCAAAATTAAGATTTGTCTTTCTTCACCTTCAATGAGTTTTGTCAAAAGTTCCCAATTTAAACTAACTATTTAGAGTATCTTGGCTTGATCACTGCTATTGAACAGTTTTTGAGGAAACATGATTTTCAACCACAGGGACTCTCTCAGCCTTTCATACCTCTTCTGCTTGAAATTTTCTTCAAAAGTAAAAAAGGATCTAAAGATTTTTACAACACCATTATTAAACCAGCGACAACACCTACTGGTATTAAAAAATGGGGGGAAGCATTTGACTTTGATGACCAGAAATGGAAATACTTACTCCGAATTCCTTTTGATATTACAAAGAGTGCAAACTTACAGTGGTTCCAGCTAAGAATTATAATCATATCTTGGTAACAAATACATTTCTTTTCAAAATAAATTTATTTCCTAGTCCATTATGTTATCAATGTAATATGGAAAGGGAGACAATAGTTCATTGTTTATGGGAGTGCATAGAAGTACAGAATCTGTTAGAAAGATTTGAGGCATTGCTAGATATTCTACTGATTCCTTTTGGGGTAAATAAAGAAACATACTTATTTGGAATTACCAATCCTAATACTAATCCGGTAGATAATGAAATTCTAATTCTTATTAAACATTATGTCTATAAGTCCAGATGTCTGTACAAATCTCTTAGTTTAAATGCTCTCCTAAATAATATCAAGGAACATTTTCATATACAACAACATATCTCTTATAGTAAAATAGATACTTTTAAAGTAAATATTCAGAAAAATTGGAAAAAATGGTTACCTCTTTTGGAATTATAATATATTAGTTAATTCAAGCCTTGTCCCAATGGCCTTGACATCACCATATTGTAACTAAAATTGATCATGATAATTATTTTGGCTCTATTGTATTGTTTATTATAATCCTCCCATTCATCTCAAACTCCCTATCACCCCATTACATCCTCTTTCCCCAACCTCCAAGCCCACCCTCCCTCTTTCTCTTTGTTAATATTATGTAATTTCTGTCCTCTCTCTCTCTCTCTCTCTCTCTCTCTCTCTCTCTCTCTCTCTCTCTCTCTCTCTCTCTCTGTCTCTCTCTCTCTCTCTCTGTGTGTGTGTGTGTGTGTGTGTGTGTGTGTGTGTGTGTGGGAGGGTGTGTGTGTGTGTGTGTGCATGCATGTGTATCTGCATCTGAGGGTGTATGTGCATGTGTTTGTATGTTGGCATATGCATACCTTTATGTGAGAATATTTACAGGTATGATTTTTGTGAAGGTTTCCAGTAAGTTTTCAGTGTACAGTGAATTTTTGTATAATGCATGACGATGGTGATGTCTACAGGGTGATGATTGAGGCCTGCCTGATTGTGAGGATGATGATGATGATGATGATGATGATGAGGCCTATAACAGAATAATGAGTACGGTGTGCAAGTGTCAGAGTAAGTGTGTCTGTATGATGTTACATGTATGACTTGTCATTTATCTGTTATTGTTTTAATTGGCAAAAATGAATGAAAAATAAGAAAAGAATTATAAAAAAAAAGTTGGGGTCAAAGAACAAAACCTTTTTCATGTGGTATTAATAAGTGAAAAAGACGTTCTTCTAATTACTGCAATAACCAAACGAGGAATATACTTATATATGAATGACCAACAGGTTTAGGTTATGATTTTCCCCTACAGTTGACTGAAATGATATCATATGAATAACGCCTTTTAGACATATTTTACAGCAATATCATAACAAAAGCATAAAATGTCAATAGAAAAAACAAAACATACAGCAATCAAGAAAATAAAAATAAACATTTACAGATATATTAAGGTGATAAAATAAAGGAATTTGAGTTCCAACATGTAAGTTTTACAGGTAAATCTCCCTCGTTTTATGGGAAAGACTATATAATATCCTTATCAAAACAAACTGCTCTATCATGACATTGCAATTGTTGGAGTTTAGAGATACACCTTGGCGTATTCAGGTGTACATCACAGAACCTTCCTTCAGGCCATTGACGATTACCTGTAGCAGAACCCAAAGCTTATATAATGGAAAGGCCTTCATCAGTAATTGTAACATCACATTTGAATTACATTTTACGGAATACTTTTAAACTCTTCCTTATTATACGGAATACGGAAAGTGGCCTGACGGTAACCGAACGGTTCTGAAGTGGATAATTAACAGTAATTCCCACAGTACTATTTTGCTTTCAACACTCTTCCATATCTGTCATCAACCTATATATTTTGGATAACCTGAGTGTGTGTGTTTTGTTGCCATTGTAATTGAAGTGTCAGCAATGTCTCAGATATGATTTTTTAGATAGAAATATATGTTGTAAAAGGTATTATTATAAATCATTGATTTGAATCATTTGAAAGGCTTATTTTGAAAGAATAATATTAAGAAAGAAATAGTGGATAATAATAAACATTGATATTTGCAATATTAAGAAATATTACAAAAATATTGATGTTAGTCATCACATCAACCAAGAATATCAAAGACAGAACATATGGTGAAAAGTTTTGATAAGGCCGTGTCCAGTCAACTATACATACTTAGGTATATTGTCACAAATGCATATTTATTCGAACGTTTGTTGTTTAATACATTCATCCTACATACAGGTATGATATGATGAATAAGCCATAGGTTTACTAATAATGAAGTTTATTATTGGTTTTGACGGTGATTTCTCTGTTAGATCTCTGTTATGTAAAGACTGTGGTAAGTCCTGATGTAAAAGAGATCGTGTGTCGTCTCCTTTATTTCTTACTCTGTTTGGTATCTCATGTAAGAGAGAGATTGAAAGGATGCAGATTATATCTGTATACATGATGTGACGGGTCGTTAAAAAGATAACTTTTCGAAATAAACTATCAAAAACTAAAAAATAAAAGACTAAGATCAACAACCTGTGATACGTAAATTAACTATAGAAGACCATGACATAACCAACATGAGACAGAAAGTCTGAATTATAACAGATACAGCTGTCCTAAATTAAGGCTATTAAGCGCAGTTTTAATCTTAAAAGAATTCTCTATCGATTTTCAGAACTAGGATCATAGCTTAAGATAAATTTTGAGTTATACACCGGAATGACGGCGTTAATTGTTGATGATATTTTGTTGCTTTCAAACGCGACTGAATTTATCTGAGAGTTTATCAAGCTAGTCACAAATTCACTTTCAGAAAAAAAGTAGGCCTGAATTTACTCATTCACAAAATATTCCTCCACTAGACTTAGCAGTAAAGGACTCAACTTTGTATATCGACCGCTTATAATGTTTATTTTTTCTTGAAACGAAACACTTATAGATGAACAACTTTCCTTCAGGAAATATTTTCCAAACATTGATTGTCCATTTCTGGATAGCAATATAACTGTATCCCCAACCTATAGTACAGGACCTGTTCCAAATATCGTGATTTTTGTGGAAGAAAGAACGGTCAATTGCATAGTACAAGTGATTCCTGAGATGCAAGTTGATGAAAGATGAGGGAAACATATGGTCGCTATAGTTGTCTGATTGAGAAATATGATGCGATATGAAGCTTGATGTGATTGATGCTCGTTAGTTTACCTAATGATTCCGTTCTTGTAGATCTTGAGAACGTTATACCAATGACATTTCTTGCTAGATTTGGCAATTACATGACCAATGTTGCAGGGAAACATGTTGAAGAATCAAGGTTATTTTTTTAATACGAAATTTCTTATACATCCTTAATACCGACAAAGAAAGATTTTACATCCATATAGTTATTTTAACTTACAAATAATAAACATTAAAAAAAGTATAATGTAATGTAAATGAAATGTAAAGAAAAGAGGATTATATTTACTACTCTGGTAAGACTGCAACAGGATACTTACGCCCTGTAAAAATAAATAAATAAAAACCGATTAGACAATATCATATAACATTTGCATATCGATATAACGACAAAGAAATAACTTTCGCCGCTAATATTGATGAAATCCGATGATGCATAAAATTAAAGCTTGTTGAGAAAATAGCATGCGCTATTGACCAACCATGACAGTAAATAGTTTACAAATATACTGGGTAATGATATTCTGCAAACGTTACCAGGATATTTTTTTTAATAAAATAAAAAAAATAGAGATTATCAAACATTAGATACATGTAGTGATGACATTCAGATACATAAATTCTCTATTTGTTTTTTTTTCCCGTGAGAAATGAATTACATGGATTATCCGCTATATACATTATATGTTGCATATACTTAGCAAAGAAGATATTCTGAAAAATTTTAGTTCAAATGTTAATTTTTCAAATATCATCCATATAATGTTAGACAGTAGAAGGAGAAAAAAGATGTTTTGGGGTAAATCTATGTCAAATGTATTACTGATTGTTGACTCTTCACTGTTTTACAAAATTATCCTGTGTTTTCCTTCTTGGTAGTAATTACTCTGTATTATTGACGATTATTTCTAATCATAATTTTAGCACATTCTTCATTTTGATTAATGCTCATAATAACGTCAGTATATATAAGTATTGCTTGATAAATCGATATCAATATTAACAGAGATCATCACCATTTAGATTTGAAATCGAAAATAAATCATACTTTTATTTTGTTTGTAAGTTCATACAAGGTATGTTAGAAACAAACCACTGATTTAATAGTAGAACGAATCCGTACAATTACTGTAATGATATACTAGCGGATGCAGAAAGTATGTCGTTATAATATACGAGTAAGGTATAAAAAAAATTCACATGTCCCCTAAACTATTCCTGCGGTTGTAGATGATATCTTAAATCAATTTGGTAATGTTGAAAAATCGGTAATAAATGGTGTTTGTTTTTGTTTGCTTGGTTGTTCGTTAGTTTTTTAATTATTATTTTTATGAGCGACCCGGATATGATGGCCATATTATTACATAGATTTTTGAGACACTTATATATAAGATTTCATATAAACTAATTTTCCGCTTGTATCACAAACTTGGATGCCGCACAGTAATGTTGCCTGTCATTTATTGTAATCAGATGTATACATATCGAATAAAATACCTTTAAGTGTTGTTCTGTCGTGTATTACAAACAGGGATGAGACCAATGATCACCAACTGTATAGCTTTTCATTTTCATTGTTTTCAATGTATTTACTTTTGTACTTATGATACTCTCAAGTACATGTGGTAGTGAGTGTAACAGTGGTCCCATTTATGTACAGTATGATTACATAATATTAATTTAATGTGTTGAGAACTAAACAAGAAACGAACCTCCGATGGTAATTTTCATATATAGTTTCATCAGAATTACTGTCATTGAGGAAAATGATAGTTGGTTCAAGAACAGTAAACTTTGAAAGTGAAGCACTAAACTCGATATATAGCGTTTGTTATGTTTGATAGAGAATATGGCTTTTAAAGATATATCTAAATCCACATAAAAATCCCCAAAATGAAGAGTAAACGAATGCTTACTATCCAAATACCACATCTAAAGAAATGATATCTCGTTTTCGGATTGATTGTAAACTGTAATTGTCTGTAACCGGAACATAACAATTGGTAGCTTAATCTAAAAAAAAAGATTTTAAAATATGAAGCTCACTTCTATAACTGTTTAAGTCATTTGCTCTTATAAAAATATAGATAAGTTATATGTAATTTAATGATAATCTAAAGACGTATATACACTATTCCCTATTGAGAGTGTTTACTAAATATGATCTGAAGACAATGCAAATGGAACAGTTCAAAAACGTTTTTAGTTTGCCATAAGACAGTTGTCTGTATTAATATTTGCAGTTTTAACATTTTCCAGTATACGCCCATTATGCTGATGATACTGTGTATTATCATTTCTTTTTTCAAAAACAATTAGTTTAAGAATGGACAGAAATGTATTCATAATTAACGAATCATTATAACTTCGCACCAAGTCATCAAGCCATGATAAGTCAAATGGAATGAGTCGTGTACACCTCCAATAAATAAAGAGTTATTGATTATCGATGTTGTTTTGTTGTATTGAGAAACAACCGGAAAATAAAATGTTATAAAGCATATGTATCGGATTTATTTTCTAAAGAATAAATACCTAGGTTCACTTTTATTTTTACCTCTCAAAGTCGGAATATCTATTACTTTAGTTACCCTTTCTCCATATTTTCAATATTTTGTTCATAATTAAACAAAAATAGAAATATGTGTGTTCACTACAATTACTGACTATGATACAACCAGTGCAACATCTCACGTTTATATTCAAAGACGGACATGTATTGTAAGCTTAGCAAACATGTCCTTGATGGGCGTGGATTTGATCATATTTTTTATTATAAGATTATATACCTGCAAGTATGTAAGAGAGATTTGTATAATTGCATCTTCCAAATAAGCAAGATATCAAAAACGATACAAAATCCCCCTCTCTCACTCATAATGAACTATACTCAGTTTAAACAGAGGGATGATTGTCACCGTACTATCTCACATTAACGTTATTCAAACAAAAGTTTTGTACCTTTTGGAAACCTTTCCTAATAATATTTCAAAGTATTTAAAACATCAAAACAAAATACCTGTCGTTTGTTGGAACAAACGACAATGGTGGCGACAACCCTGGTCAATTAAAACTAGACCCCTGTATATAGTTATTTTTTATCATTTGATGGCGTTGACAACGAAACTAGAAGAACGGTGTTTTATCGCAGCAGCAGTGACACTGCATGTTACTCCATATAAACCTATTTATTCCGTATATACAGTAATATATACTGAAAAAGGAGACTTTAAAAACATGTAACTACACGAGAAAAAGGAAATGAATCCAAACAATGTCAATAAGTTACCATATTTGTTGCCAATGCTTTGCGCAGTGACAACGTGAACTGACGCAATAAGGAGATTTGTAAATCAATATTCCTAAAAGATCTAGACTTTCAATCAATTAAGTTTTGTATGTTGTGTTTTATGTACACACGGCGCACATATGAATAACACATTTACTAAAAATTAGGAATTGTATATAGTTGAGTCAAATAATGATTTAATTAGCAGCATGAAAAGTGTACCTTTTTCCATATAAGCAGAATTTGACGATGATGCTTTTTATATGCAGCTATTTTTTTTGGAGTTATTTAACACTACAATAAATTACGTATACCGTTTCGCAATTTTGATAAATATACTTTTCGTAAGTACCATAACTTATGTGTAGTGCTTTCCTGTAATTTGTGATGAAATAATAGAAGGTCAAAACATATTTTCATCGGGTGACATAGATTAGAGATTGTAACAAATGTAGTGAATCAATTAAAGAACTCCATGACAATAATAATAATTCCTTCCTTTAACCGTATGCTGTTATATAAATACAGAACTTTCTGTCATCAACAAAAGCAAAAGTGAAACCTGTTCAATTCCTCATTCCAGTGTAATTTCACGAAACGAGATTATATTTTGTTCTACTGAAGGTTTCATACACATGTACATACGAATTGGTAAATCAATGCTTAAGTGAATTACACGTATCAATGATAACGTAAATGTCCTTATCTGAAAATCCAACAGGAATACGAAATACGCATTTCCTGTTTATACTTTAGATGCATGTTTTAAGGAAACAAAGGAAAGACTGTTGTGTGAGTATAATGATTGAAGAAATAAAATAATATCGTCAGTGTTAGGTAATAACTGCTGATTTATCCGGGTAAAATCATTACAAGATATTACGGTACGATACACTACTGGGATATGTTTCGTAAACCAATATAGTTAAATGCCTGTTCAATACGATTGGTATCATTGCATTATTTAGGAGTGCAGTCTGTAAATTATTTCATCATGCAGTACATCTGAACGTAAACTCGTAAAATGTTCTCCGCGTTTGATATGACAAGGAAGTTTTGTAAGGATTATGGTTACGTTATGATTGACTTCATTATTATTCTGTTTTTAAATGACTCCGGGTAATCAATTTAACTATGAACAACTAATTCATATTGCATCGAACATATCAGATTAGTAGTAATTGATAAATCGACATAAGATAAGTATGGCGATCGTGAAATGTCACCGTAGTCGTCATGAACATGTTTCTTTGGAATGAGACACATGTGTGATAAAAATTACCTTCAAAAATTACAAAATCGGAACAAAATACGTTGTAAAACAGAACGGTAATCATACAGCCTATTGGAAAGATGGTCCTTGTCTGTACTGCTTTAGGAAAAGATCTTGGTAAGGGACTGATACAGAGGAGGTCGTTTGTTGTCCCCTTTATGCCTAAGTCTGGTTGTTATTTGAGATAAAAGTGAAATGCAGATTACATTTGTACACGTGATATTATAGCAGGGTCCTTCTAATTATAACTGTTCTATATAGAACTGGCAGAAGCGAATTATCCGAAATGAATCACAATATATAATTGATACAGCCACCAGGTATATAAGATATTAACGAAAATTACATTAATTATATCATTACCGGTAAAAGGTTACCCCCATTGGTTGTCGGAGCAACGGTCATTGGTCAAGATATGTTTGAATCATACAGGAAAATACATTACGTGTCGGCATTGGTTAAGATAACTTCGGACATCCATTGAAATTATTCGTTTCAAAATTATATTAATATCGTTTAGATTGTACATGAGACACACAAACGATTAACAACTTTAATATAAATTAATAAGATACGGTAATACCAAGCAATGCAATAAACTATATCATACAGATGTTATTACACCTTAAAAACGAAGAAAGAAACGTTTCCGTAAAATAAAATGACCTTTTGATCAAATGTTAATATCCATCTCTTAAACCAAAACAATGGTTTAGGATTCATAAACTAGATCAATTAATTGAGATAATATTGAACAGGTGAATCAATGAAGAAAAAAAAATAATCAAACAGTAACAGACGATCCAGCTTTTTATGATCTCATTGCATATCTAGTTAGTGTTTAGATCGAACGTAGTGAAGGTCATCAGTATATTGGTACCAGATAAAGCTGAGCACCTTCTCAACTAGTTAATATAATCTGATAGTATGCATAGTGAAATCATCAAACTGTATACGATTTTAAAAAAAAGTTATACGACTAGAATTGTCATATGTTGAATTACATATATAAGACTTAATTTCATATCATGTTTACATAATGTATATCAAAGTCTTCTGGTTAAATTTGTATTGATAGCGGCGTATTTGATTTCCATGTATTGTTGTACATAAATTAAATGGTCAGATTACGTTTTTTTTATTAAATACTATTGATGCATATTTTGTAAGGACAGTATATGAACACAGAGACCCCTCAACCCGGTGCGCAAGCCTCACGTCTTGTTTAAGTTCAAGACTGATTTTGCCGAAAATTTAAAAACAATTTTAAAATGACTTCATATCAAGCTATATTCAAGGTTTAAATTTGACATTTGTATTTTTTTTTTTTGTTATTTAGGTGACTTATAAAAAAGTGTGCTTGAGCACAATATTTATGTTGGAGCATGAGAATGGTTTCATGAATACGAGCCCAGGAGTTCCAATGGATAAGCGCTCTGTGCTTTACAGATAACATTTGCCATGCAACATGTTGTTCAAGTCAAAGTAAGTAATGTCACTCTCAAAAATGAAAACAACCTCAAAAGCAACGGAAGCATCGAGATTACTAATGAAGATCAAACATGTTCAACTTGATATTGCACTAGCAAATAAATTAATAAGATTTACTTCTAATTACTGGAATAACCAACATGGAATATATTTAAATATGAATGACCATCTCAACACATATTTTAGATTATGATTTTCTTTCCCCTACAGTTGACTGAACTGATATCATATGAATAACGCCTTTAAGTCATATTTTACAGCAATATCATAACAAAACCATCAAATGTATATAAAAAGAAAAGAGGAGAAATCAAGAAAAATAAAAAATAAACATTTACAGATATATTAAGATGATACAATAAAAGTACTCGAGTTCCAACAAATACGTTTTACAGGTAAATCTCCCTGTTGGGACAGATGGTTATTTTATCAGAAAGAATATTTATAATCCTTATCAGGTGTAAATCACAGCTTCTTCCCTCAGGCCATTGACGATTTTACCTATGGCAAAGCCCCCAGCTTATACAATCGAGGGACTTCCATCAATAATTGTACCATCACATATGCATTATATTCATAATATTTGAAACGAAGCATTTCTATCTAATAATCGTATAATGCGCGCATACAAACGACACAGAGGCCGACTCAACGATAGGCACGGCCGAAATAGCCGAATGAAAAGCTCAACTGGTTTAGCCGAATGAAAAATCGGAGGGAGAGAGAGGCCGGTCGAATGTTATATTAGGCAAAACGGCTGATCGTACATAAAATAGGCCAGAGTCGGACGCGAGTCGAACGGTGACCGATTGAGGGCAGGACGGTGGTCGAACGGTTCCTTGGATACTTAACCGTGATTGCAACGGTACTTTCTTGTTGTAATTTTTTTTTCGTATAGATGGTTCCATTGTTTTGCGGTTCTTACCAAAAGGCAAAATCGATTTCATTACGTAAAGCAGGAACAGACTGTGCTATCAATTTCACGTTTTCAATATAGAGAAGAATATTACCTTTACAAAATAGATAGAAGAATATGTTGTGAAAAGGAGTTATTACGAATCGTCGATTTGAATCATTTTAAACATTTAAAGGAATTATTTTTAAAGAATAATTATTGATATTAGTCATCACAACAACCAAGAATATCAATGAAAGGACCGATTGTGAATTTTTTTTATGTGCCCAGTGAACTACACGTACTAAGGTATATCGTCACAAATGCACTTTTATTCGAACGTGTGTTTTTTAATACATTCATTCTACATACAGGTGTGATATGATGAATACGTGCTTGATATTGTGGTACAGTAATATGATACTATTTAACAAAATTCATCAAAGGCTTACTCCCAATAATAATTGGTTTTGCAGGTGATTTCTCTGTTAGATTATATTTGTATATATGATGTTGTGAAGGGCCGTTATAAAGATAACATTTCTAAATATAACTATCAAAAACCAAAGGACTAACATTAATTACCTATGATACATAAATAAACAGAAGAAGAACAATGAAATAACCAACATGCAACAGAAAGTCAGAGTTAAAACAACTATCCTATATTTAGGATATTAACGATAGTGACATTTTACTATCATAACTTTTAAATAATGACCCATAACGGTTTCCAGAACTAGGATCATGCTTCAAGATACCTTTTGAGTTATACGACGAAACATAGTAGGTATTAGCATTGTCAAGAGAAGATAGTGTTATGCACGATACACACATTTGGCAATGAAAGCAAGCTGAACAGAATTCAGTCAGTGATCAAAAGTCATAACCATTTTTTCTAAAATCTGTTTTTTTACAACTTGATAGTCGTATAATACTTGATACCCTACTATCAGGAACTCTTTATCACTGGTTATCTAAAACGTCGCACTCCAAACTGTTTGTGTTAAGTGTAAACGTAAGGAGCGGATAAGAAATCCTACTGTAACGAAACCTTAAGTATTTTCTTTATTCTATATCAGGACAGAATACCAGTATGCCTTACAGTGAGAATAGCAGAAAACACATTACGATTTGGATAATGATTTGAAAGTGTTGTACCAAGTTAAGAACATAGATTGCATATCAAGGTCCCAAGGGTGTTTTTTTTTAAATGATCGGCATAATAAAGACTGCACAAAAGACGAAACTGTTACCAGAGAGATGAAAACAAAAATGAATCAAACTGCATTATATAGCTGTTTTGTCATTTAAGGTTACCTTGGTTGCAACTGAGGAATACCCAATGTGATCGAAAGAATCTACACCATAGCTAATATATTTCTGATAATATTCTATATTATTATATGTGTATATTCTGAACCCTGCCGATAGCAAAATTAAATAACACGTTAATCTCAATAGAAATAATATATGAAAGATGGGTGATAAGGTTTTGTAGTACAGTAACAAAATGAGGTAAATGTATGTTTATCTTACTCCCACTGATACGTTAGTTTTAATTATATGCAATCTTTGTAATGATTTGATATTGTTTGTTCCAGTGATCTAACTGTCGTGTTCAGTCAAGCGATACTTATTCAAATATATCATTATCAACATTACTTTGATCCACAGAAGAAAACCTTCAGCTACGTTTCGTAGTAATAATCTACTCGACTGGTTTGTATCTAACATATAACATCATACTGGTCAACTAGTGTTGAAGCATTATGTTGCCGAGACAAATTATATCTACATCTGCATATTAAGAAAGATAAAGATAGATAAAGTTATTCATAGCAAACATTATAACAACAAACAATTACTTGTTGGACCATTGATCTGACTGCAGTGCCACCTACATCAATACTCGGAGAAAACAGAACCCTGTGGGCCTTTTACCTGACATAAGTCATAAGAAAATCTAAATTACATTTCAGTTACACAGATAAATAACATATACTCAACAAAAAAAGAAAGGTTAACATGTTTCCTTCGCGAATACCTGTAAATGAATGAAAACAAAATGACGTTTGTGCAATATTAGAAAATGGTAATGTTTTACATTACAAAATCCAAGGGGGTTACCAAAATCATTCAAGCGTGAAAGTCTGTATTAGCGAAAGAGCTGCACAAGGTTTTCTGCGACTAACTTGTATCTTCGCTTGAATTTCATAAACATTCAAACTGACAACTGTTCCCTAGATCCTTAGGACTTAGAAATAACCGAATCTTGCTATCTATCAACTTTATCATTATGCCCCGGCTGCCACAAGTACAGAGAGAAAGGGCTGTAGGCAGGATCCAGGCTGGGGAGTCTCGCCGTCGAGTTGCATGGCATTTTGGTTAAGACAATTTGCCAGTTGGTAAGTCGTTTAAACCAAACTTGGTCAACATCCGATCGTCCCCGAAGCGGCCGACCCCGTAAAACGACCGCCAGGGATGACCGTCGTATACGATTGATACACTTGCGCAATCGATTCGTAACGCAGTAGAGACTACAAGGACATTGTTTGGGCGTCGTGTGTCTCCCCAAACAGTCCGCAACAGGTTGAGGGCCTACCAATTGAAAGCGCGGCGTCCCTACACTGGACCCAATTTGTTGCGACGTCACCGTAATATTCGGCGTAACTGGACCCGTGTTCACCGTCGTTGGGCCTTACGACAATGGACCAATGTTCTGTTTTCAGATGAGTCCAGGTTTTGTCTGCAACACGGTGACGGAAGGCGCAGAGTGTGGAGGCGACGAGGGGAGCGTTTTGCGAACTGCTGCGTCGCAGAACGGGACCGCTTTGGCGGCGGAAGTGTAATGGTTTGGGGTGGTATTTGTGGGGGACTCGTACCAGGCTTCTTGTGTTAAATGGCAATTTAACCGGCATTCGATATCGGGACGAAAATTTAAGACCAGTGGTTCTGCCATTCTTAAGACGCCATGGCGTTGGCGCCATTTTTCAACAGGATAACGCACCAGCGGACACCAGTCGCGTCAGCAGAACATTCTTGCAGCAGAATAACGTACAGGTGTTAGATTGGCCATCTAAATCACCTGATTTGTCACCGATTGAGCATGTCTGGGACGTTCTTGGGCGACGCGTGAGAGAACGTCAAAATCAGCCGTGAAACTTGCAGGAGCTGGCCCAAGCCTTGATCGCTGAATGGAACAACATCTCTCATCGAATTATCCACCAGTTTACGAGTTCCATGCGACGACGCTGCAATGCCGTTTACTTCGCAAACGGTGGCCATACCCGTTACTAATGGTGTTACCTTTGAAACTGACCCAACGTCCTTTACAGTCGAATAAAATCAACTGAACGCAAAGTTTTATAATGAACTATGACTGCAGTTTTATCAGAATTGATCAATTACTTTATTCGTACATGACTGATAAGGATTTATGAAGGGGTTAATTAATTAATCACAGAATGAAGTAGTTACCTTTCTTTTTTGTTTAGTATATATAATGGTCTTTAAAACGATATATGACAAGTTTCCTGCAATTTCCAAATAATATTATGAACAGATCTTTCTCAAAGAAGATGTTGCATATGATTTCAAATGATTTAAAGAAGCCTACACTAAATCAAACAATTTATATTGTCCCACGCACCATTAACTTGTCATACAGCAACACATTGACCATTATCAGTAGCACGCATACCTTTAAATTTCTACATTATAATCGACTTTCTGTGTAGATATTATATGTAAAATCGCATTTGAACAAGAAATGCAAACATATTATTTTTGTTCTTTTGTCATCTGCATCCAACATGATTGGATTAATGACTTGCACCTTGAAGAGAACCTTTGACTATCGCCAAATTTGATATTTTATCATTTGGATGAGGATACCCATTATCATTAAGACGAATACCAGAGCAGTCGAAGAAATTAACATATCAATTCACACCTCTGTAAAACAGTCGTTTTTGTTATTTTTTACGGGTTTTGTTAAATTTGTTTTTTTAAAGAAAATCATATCACATTGATGCTTATAAAAAATTAATTTCTGTACACCTCTAAAATAGAAAACACGTGATTTTGGTTTTGATTGCACTACCAAGTATAAGTACTTCAACGTAGGTGATGCCTTAGTGCAGATGACCTTTTCTATGCCCCAGTTTCATATCGAAAGTGTAGTACATGATGCAAATACATGGAAGACAAGGAAACAAAAAATTTGGTTCATATCTGGTGTTCAAAAGAAGCTCGCGTATGCTTCAAGAATTTGGTTGAATCCTGATGTCACAGTGTCTGTTTCAAATATAGGGTAAATGAACAAGCCGTATGAATGGCATTTACAATGTTTTTCCCTCGGCATATTCCTCTTCTGTTTGATCAAATGTATAGAAAAGGACGATTTAATAGCATGGAAAGGGCGGAGCAGCGATCAGTTCGAGAAGATACATGCTACTATTGTATATCGTCCAGGTATATCCCATACACAAGGGATATCAATTAGGAATACATTGTTAATGCTTTGAATGAAATTAAAAACAGATATTACTTTTACGAAGATTGCTTATTTGTTTGAACTTCATAAGTCAACTGTAAGCAGGATATTCTAAATTATGTGTAAGGTTCAGGAATCCACATTTGTATAGTCACATCTAGGCCCCAATCATTAGTCAAAGGAACAAGCCTTTAAGCCTTAATACTGTTTTTACACAGACATTTTTTGGTAATTACGTGAAACTGATGCTTTATTGTACTTACATCTTTATTGTTAAAAGTGATGACCAAACTTTACAGAAAGAACATATTTTGTTTAAAAAACCGATTATGTCAAATTCATGAGTATGGTATTTCCTTATGGATATATTAGACACTGTCGGTCCCTTTCTAGGATCAGAAAATGATGCAAACATAACAGACGTTATATCAAAGTCTGTTGATGACTTTAATATCATTTTACTTGATGGTGATTACATAATAGTTGATCGCGGTTTCCGGGATGTTTTGAGTAAACTGGCTGATTCTGGATATAAGCATGTCACGCCTTCATTTTTAATGCCAGGAGAAAATCAACACGACAGTGCAACAGCAAACGCTGACATATATATCACTAAAACACGATGGGTTGTTGAATCTTACCATTCTAGATTCAAACAGTTCAGATTTTTCAAAACTCATCCAACTATGTCCTATGTAACACTAGCAGTTTGCTTAAAATTGTGTCGGCACAATTAATTAGTAACGTGGGCCCATATACTCTTCATCTGATCCCAAAAAGAAGAAGCTTCAGCTAAAAAAATGAAGCTGTTGTTAAATACAGAACATGATTTAGCAAAACGAACCTACACTGTTTAAGAGGTGGAAGTCAATTTGGAAAAAGATTGAAGAATCTTCCCTTGAATTCCCTGTGTTAGAATCCGAATATTTAGAGACAATTCCATACGGTGCCTACCATAATAAAGCAGGCACCAAACTATCTTTAACAACACACAGGAGCCCATGAAACCATGGTTCATCGACATCCACTGACCTAATACGGCGCAAGATCCGTTCGCGACAGAAATAGCAAACAAAATACAATATATGGATACAATATTGTTTGACAGACGACGAACATCAAATCACACCTGCCCAGCAGGTCAGATGACTGTCCGTATTTGTTCACACACAGCCAGTGTTTTATCTTTTCTTGGTAAATATTCAAAGGAACCATTAAAGAAAAAAAGAAAGGCGACATCAGTTCATGAATCAAATGTGTTAGATTTCACCAATACCATAATTTCAAACAAAATAAATTATTTATTACAAACTTCGTGCCTGTAAATGCCACGATATCAACAACTGGGCATAAGCCCAGTTTCTTCTGCAATATGGCAGTTCACTGCACATGGACCTAACTGGGTAACGCAAATCATCAATGCCTGAGCGGGTTCACCTTCTAGTTGCGAGTTCGAGACCCATGTGGAGCAATTGCCATGTACTGACCGCAGGTCAGTGGTTTTTCTCACGAAGTAGTGTTTGCTGTGAATTGACAAAAATGTTCATAATCTGGTGAAGTGATACATTTGTACCACAACCTTTAATGATTGAACTAGTTCGGCATTGGCTTGCCATTTTGATAACATGTTTAATTTTTGTACATCACAATGAGAGCTGTGATTCTATTATCCTTTTCGTCACCATCCACTGAATAGAAGGAAGGATATTGATGAATATGATTCTGACCAATCAGAGGTTATGGCGGCCATCTTGAATAAGGGAACCCCATAACATGTCGTTTTGGGTACTTAATGATAGAAATACATTATAGGCTAGTCCAACTAAAAACAAAATAATCGGTCGTGGGCCGCCATGCAAAACAAAATTGATGTAAATTGTACTATTGTACCTTTGTTAAACTAGAAAGCCATTATCATAATTTGTGTAGCAATTTGAGATACTGAAGAATTTTTGACAAAGATTAAAAGTCTCCTTCTTTTGTTTTCATGAGAGAAGAATGGCGGTGCAAATGTATGGTTTTGAACTATGATGAACTATGACAAAATAAAAAGACACGATGGAGTTAATTGTTGATAATTTCTTTTTTGAGTTTGATGGTATGATCCGCCAACATTTGGTGTAGCTGTGGGATTTGTTGGATGACTCCATTTTGCTTTCATACAAGGCTGAATTTAAGAGTGTATCAAGGTGATCTTAAAGACCTTGAAAAGTCCTTTAATTTCATAATCACATATAATAATTAGGCCTATATACATCATGATATTTTTCTTCCAACGAGATAAAAGCTGCGATTTTCCTAATATTAATTGTCCATTTCTGTAACGTAATATAACCTATATAACATCCCCATTATATCATGATTACAATTCACATTTGATTCGGTATTCAGAGTCAAGTTTCAAGTGTCACGGCTTTTTTTATGGAAGATGACAATTAACAATTTAATATAACAAGGTTTTGAGTGATGAAGACTGATGAAAATTACACGGAAAGGTGATGGTCAACATAGTGGTTACATTAAGAAATAAGATGGAGGTGTTTGATGCTCGTTAGATTGCTTATTTTTTTCCGTTATTGTATATCTTGTTATGATGTGAAAAGTAAAATTTCTGACATTAATTGTAATGATTGACCAACATGTACATGCCCTATCTCGTCGAGTGTAATGTAGTGCAAATGAAATGTAAAGAAAGGAAGATTATATTTACTACTCCGTTAAGACTGCAACAGGATACTTACTGTCTGTAAAAAGAAACAAAAAAATCCAATTAGGAAACATATAATCATTTGAATATTAATATAACAACAATGAAAATTACTTCCACTGCTAATATTGATTAAATTGTCACCAATGAAACTACAAATGCATAACCCGTGCCCCTTGATAAAATTGAAGTCTGTTTAGAAAAGAGAATGCCCTGATCTGTTGAAGAATCATTGCAAATAAATAGTTAACAAACTTACTGAGTAAGGATGTGTTGCATTCATTACTTGAACATTTATTAAATCAAATCAAAACTCCCCTTAATTCATACAAGCGTAATGTGATAATACATAATCAACCATTAGATATTCGTTGTGATAACATGAAGATAATGATCTATTTGATTTTTCCCTATGAGAAGCGCATTACAAGATTACACGTTAGATACATAATAATGATACGTAGCAAAGAAGATATTATGAATAATTTCATTCCAAATGTTAAGTTTTCACATATCATCCGTATACTGTTAGACAGCAGAAGGAGAAAAATGCCAAGTGGTTTGTCTGCTCCTTCTAATCAAGTAATGTTAATGTTTTGGGGTAACTTTATGTCAAATGTATTACTGATTGTTGACTCTTCACTGTTTTACATAATCATTCTGTATTTTCCTTCTTGGTAGTAATTACACTGCATTATTGGAAATTATTTCTAATCATACTTTTAGCACATTCTTCATTTTGATTAATGTTCATATTAACCTCAGTATATATCAGTATTGATTGATCAATCGATATCTATATTTAAACAGATCATCACCATTTAGATTTGTTTTCGAAAATAAATAATACTTTTATTTCGTTTGAAAGCTCATACAATGTATGTTAGAAACAAACCATATTAAATGATCACTGTATATATACTAGCGGATGCTTAACAAAGGTATCAAAAAACATATTCACAAGGCAATGAAATTGTGTTTAATTGTTTTTTAGTCGGTCATTTGTTTGTTAGTTTGTTTTTTTTTAATTTTTGATGAGCGCCCTGGCGAGGATGGCCATACTGTTGTATAGATATTTAAAAAAAAACTAAATTATTGATAGACACTTACAGACAGATATTCATATAACATACAAGAAGTAGGACAATATTTAAATTTCTACCAATAATAGACATGGAAATTGCTATTTGTTCCCGTAAAATTGTGTTAAATACCCTCCTGCTACGTATTGGAAACATCGCCGGTAGGAGAAAAGAAAGAGAATTACACTAATAGTGAAAAAAACAAAGTATGACTCCAACCTTCAGTTATCTAAAAACTTAGATTGTTGAAAATTGAAAACTAGTGTATGACTATGGAAGGTCAAATTTGTCAAAAGATTTGTCCATCTTCTGACAGCAAGGTATAAAATAAAAAAAGTTTTACTTAACTGGCGTTATCGTTAAAAACGGAAGCGGTAGGTGGAAGTAACATCATCGAAATTACTTTAAATAATCCATTTTTTTTTGTCCTGTGATGGAAAACGACTATGTGACAACAGAGTACTATGATTGTCTTCCTATCACAAAAATCTGATGCCGCTCAGGAATGTTGGCATTTATTGTAATCAGATGTATACATATCGAACAAAATGCATTTAAGCGTTATTCTGTCGTGTATTACAAACAGGGATGAGATCAACTGTATAGCTTTTCATCTTCATTGTTTTCAATGTATCTATTGTATTTGTGATACTCTCAAGTACATGTGGTAGTAAGTGTGATAGTGGTTCTATTTCTGTACAGTTTGATTACAAAATATTAATTTAATGTTTTGAGAACTAAACAAGAAACGAAAGTCCGATGGTAATTTTTATGTATAGTTTCATCAGAATTACTGTCATTGAGCAAAGTGATAATTGGATCAAAAACAGACAACTTTGAAAGTGAAGCACTAAACCCAGTGCGATATATAGCATTTGTTATGTTTGGTAGAAAATATGATGTTTAAAGATATATCTAAATCCACATTAAAATCCCCAAAATGAAGAGTAAACGAATGCTTACTATCCAAATACCACATCTAAAGAACTGGTATCTCGTTTTCGGACTGATTGTAAACTGTAATTGTCTGGTAACCAGAACATAACAAGTGGTGGCTTAATCTAAAAAAAATTATAAAATATAAAGCTCACTTCTATAACTGTTTAAGTCATTTGCTCTTATAAAAATATAGATAAGTTATATGTAATGTAATGATAATGTAACGACGTATATACACTATTCCCTATTGAGAGTGTTTACTAAATATAATCTGAAGACCATGCAAATAGGACAGTTCAAAAACGTTTTTATTTTTCCACATGACGGTTGTCTGTTTTAATATTTGCAGTTTTAACATTTTCCAGTATACGCCCATTATGTTGATGATACTGTGTATTATCATTTCTTTTTTCGAAAACAATTAGTTTAAGAATGGATAGAAATGTATTCATAATTAAC
The DNA here is from genome assembly GCF_031769215.1 of Ylistrum balloti. NCBI lineage: Eukaryota > Metazoa > Mollusca > Bivalvia > Pectinida > Pectinidae > Ylistrum > Ylistrum balloti. Next base: position 17,571 of record NW_026782668.1, on the reverse strand, counting down.
GAATCATTATAAATTCGCACCAAGTCATCAAGCCATTATAAGCTATATGAAATGAGTCGTGTACACCTACAATGAATAAAGAGTTATTGATTATCGATGTTGTTTAGGTGTACTGAGAAACAACCGGAAAATAAAACGTTATAAAACATATGTATCGGATTTATTTTCTAAAGAATAAATACATATGTTCAATTTTTCTATTACCTGTCGAAGTAGGACTGTTATTACTTTAGTTACTCTTTCCCCATATTTTCAATATTTTGTTCATAATTAAACAAAGACATATAGAGAATTGTAATCCAAAACATGTTTTTCAATATGTGTGTTCACTTAAATGACTGACTGTGATAAAACCAGTGCAACATCTCACGGAAATATTCAAAGACGGACATATACTGTAAGCTTAGCAAACACGCCTTTGATGGGCGTGGATTTGAACATATCTTTTATTATTAGGTTATATACCTGCAAATATGCCAGAGATATTTCAATAATTGCATCTTCCAAATAAGCAAGATATCAAAAACGATACAAAATCGCCCGCTCTTACTCATAATGAACTATGCTCAGTTTAAATAGAGGGATGATTGTCACCGAACTATCTCACATAAACGTTATTCAAACATTTGTTTTTTCCTAACTCGGTTGAGTTTTGTACCTTTTGTAAACCTTTCCTAATAATATTTCAAAGCATTAAATCATCAAAACAAAATATCGGTCGTCTGTTGAAACAAACGACAATGGTGGCGACAACCCTTGTCAATTAAAACTAGACCCCTGTATATATTTAATTTGTTTATCACTTGGTGACGTTGACAACGAAACTAGAAGCACGGTGTTTTATCGCAGCAGCAGTGACACTGCATGTTACTCCATATAGACCTATTTATTCTGTTTCATTTAACTAAAATACATCTATTACGTATATACAGAAATATGTACTGAAAAGGGAAACTTTAAAATCATGTAACTACACGGAAAAATTAAATGAATCCAAACAATATCAATAAGTTACCATATTTACTGCCAGCGCTTTGAGCAGTGACAATGTGATCTGATGCAATAGGGAGACTTGTAAATCAATATTCCTAGAAGATCAAGACTTTCAATCAATTAAGTTTTGTATGTTGTGTTTTATATACACACGGCGTAAATGTGAATAACAAAACGAAGAAAAATAGTTTCGGTAAAATAAAATTACCTTTTGAACAAATGTTAGTATCCATCTCTTTAAAATAAACCGATGTTTTATGATGACAAAACCAGATCTAATTTCAAATCAATCAAGATAATATTTAACCGATGAATAAATGAAAATAGAAAAATAATAAAACAGCAACAGACGATGCAGCTTCTTATGATATCATTGCATATCTATCTGATGGTCATCAGTATATTGCTACCATATAAAGCTAAGCACCTTCTCAACTCGTTTATATTTTCTGATAGTATGCATAAAGAAATCATCAAACTGTATACGATTTAAAAAGATAACAATAAAAAACAAACTTTTCTGGTTAAATTTGTATCAATAGCGGCATATTTGATTTCCATGTATTGTTCTACATCAATCAAATGGGCAGATTACGTTTTCTATCTAATACTATTTATGCATATTTTTGCTTGTTATATATGGTTAAATGTATCACTGATTTAGTGACTTTTTTGTTAGGACAGAATATGAACACAGAGACCCCTCAATATGTAAAATGAGAATAAACAAGGTGTTCGAATGGATAAGCGCTCTTTGCTTTACAGACAACATTCGCCAGGCAACATGTTGTTCAAGTCAAAGTAAGTAATGCCACTCTCAAAAATGAAAACAATCTCAAAAGCAACGGAAGCATCGAGATTACTAATGAAGATCAAACATGTTCGACTTTATATTGCACTAGCAAATAAATTAATTTCCAATGGAGTTAAGTGAGACAATTGTAAAATATTCATTGACCTGAATGTGTCAAAACTATTTGTCGTCGTGTCAAAGTGCATTCTTAAAAAAAGAAAATACCAACATGTCACTTCAAACTCAAAATGACTATCAGTAGAGCACAATATGAACAACCAAATGATGTACACGGCGATGTCTATAAAAGTAAAATAATCATGTGTTCAGGAAGAGTGAGCGAAAACACATGTCATGTCAATTTTGTGTAATAGTGTTTCCATTCATGATGTGAACAGGTGTAAAAGTATTTTAGGACGTAATATATGATGATTTGATAATGATTTCTATTTTAAAATGCTTTGAAAAGGAAGTATTAAAGGTGAAGAAAGTGTCCGAACTATCGATGGTTCTTTACATACAGTGTATCTATCTTCAAGAAAGATGCAATTGTAAAAATAAACTGAACGGTCTGTAGGTTTCACATGCTTAAACAGTAACCTTCTCGATAGATGAGGTGTGTAAAACCACTGACATCACTTGCTTATATTTACACGAACTATGATTGTTGTAGCCTGTTTCAATCACAATATCGTATATTTTACTAGATTTTAACTGCAGTGCTGTTGTCATCCACTTAACTAGTTTACTAAGGTAAAATACGAAAGTTAAGTAGTAAACCAAATTCGGAAGATATCTTAATAAGGAAAAAACCTGGTAATAGGACAGATTGTGAACTGGAAATATTTAGTTACTAAAAGATTACTAGGTATGGACATCTTTTAATAAATGTTTTTATCGTATGATATAATGTTCTTTTGCCTATGTACTGAAAATGATGATTTTAACAAGACATTGACGTTATCAGTAAATCTAAATGAGTGTAATAACTGCGTCAAGTTGCGTAAGTTGAGAGTATGTAAATGAATTAGAACACAGGAGTTTAAATGCACATTATGATGATAGCCTCTGTGAATATCTGCCAGTGTGTACAATAACTAGAATACGCACATAACGATGACTTAAAAATGAAGGGAAAAAAGACCGCAAAAAAAATCAAGTTGAAAGATGGATAAATATGTGTTCAAATATTACTTAATCGCAATAAAAATTCGCGATTGCAATACTTAAATGGAGTCATGTACACATCCAATGAATTAAAGAGGATTATTTATTACGCTGGTGGTTGAAAATATTGAAAATATTGTAATGTTATAGCCGAGTTATCTTTGTTTTCATATTCGAATTTTAGTATCAAATATTAGACAATAGAAATGGCGATAGCTTTTTTTCTAAGTTTGTGTGGCCACTGAAATGATTATCATTGATACTGCGACATCTCAAGTTAATATTAAATTGACGGACATATTTCGAAAACTATGAAAAATTGTATTTGACACATTTTGTAGAATCAAAATGGAAAGCCATATAGATAATAACATTCTTTGACCGTAAGTGTATAAAAATGATTGCAAACAAATTAATCTACCGCACGACATAAAAGGGTTGCTAATAAAGAAATGTTCCAGTAAAGTAACTATTTCATTGAATTGTTCAAACATGATTTTTTAGAAGTTACATTGTAATATAATACTTGAACATTGTTTTACTTTGAGAACATTTATATACAATACTGATAGGCCAGTATTGCTATGCTCTCCATAAACATTTCTTACATTTTTTTTTTATATTCAACCAATCATAACAAGGTAGCATAATGAAAATTCCAACCTATGCCAATGGGTTCATTGTATATCTAGTATGCAAACTTTGAGGTGTCGTAAGACTGCTTGCAAAAATCGTTTATCATTAGTAATTAAGTGGTGATTAAAACAAAAGTCAAATTAATTTTATTTCTAATTCTAACTAATGTATTTATGTAACTTGTCATGCCCTAATCTTTGTACATACTGTTTTTCTCTCACGACAACACTTTCTAAAACTACGTATTCGAATATTTGAGAATCATAACATGAATTTGATTAATAAATTATGAAGTTATGTACCAAATATGAATTTTAAAGTATTTCCTTCACTAAAATATATACATTTTATTCATATCGACCAAAATTAATTAAACAGCCCTGGTCATATATTTTTAGTTGAAGTAAAACTAGAAGCGGTTTGTTATTAATGTTCTATCTAAACAGCATTGACACGGTATCTTAACTCGTTAAATAAGTATTTACTCTATTTAATTCATGAATAAATACTGAAATATACATGACCAATGGTAGCTCTCTGGTAAGAACTGAAATCGGCATATTTGGATGTATTGCTTTGCGCAGATGCGACTTGCTCTGACGAAATAAAATACTAAGTATGTGGCGTTTTTGTTTATACTTTTCTCTAGAGTATCCATACAATATCCGGTCAAGTGTCATTTGATTTTAGACATTACAATAATTAGAAGATAATAATGAAGTATAAGGATACATGTTTTTATGAGCAATTGAGGAATAAAAGTGAAGTGAAACAAATATGGCATTCCCTTGTAGGTTCGTATATTCGCAAACTTGCAAAGGCTTGTAATATATTTTAGATGGCTTAGTATTTTATCTAAGGTCAGTGAAATGGTCAACTGTACGTGAAGTTTTATCTAATTATTGATTCATCCGTTATCAGAACTTTAAGCACACAAGGTAGAACAGAAAATGTTACTATAATGATTATGGTAATCACTATGTTCCTATGTTTTCATCACACAATATTGAAGTTTCCATTCAAGAATGCTAGTCAAAGCATTTAAGGGGCATGCCTTTACAAAAAAGTGACTCTCTAAAGTTATATCGCTCTATAATAGACACTTCAGTAATATATTAACATATGCGTTTCCCAAAGTATTAAGACTTATGTGTTGTAATATCTTCTTGTAAAGGAAGTAAAACAAATGATAAAAACTGTTAAACCAATTCCTTAATGAAAACTAATGCATTGAAAAGGCGTGTGACATTTTACTTAGTGTTCCATAAACCTTCTTAATTCCTTTCCCTGGTTTACTAAAAAAGACTTCTGTCCATATAAAATACTTTATCTCACAATTTGCCTCTTTAGTTTTTTATTAAGTGAATCATTTCAGTGCTCTGGGAGTGTTTGGGACGTGGAAGGAGGATGTGTGTGAAAGAGTGGTTAGAGACTGTCATGAACTTAGGAAATGGAACACAGGTTACAAATTACCAAAGTTCCTCTTGTCAACATATAGAAATAATCTTGTTGTTTGCATGGTTTTGTTATAGAAACACAGAGCTATTTATAAAATCGAAAATCAATAGTAAAGAGTGTTCATTCCGGTATCATTATGAGAGATGAAATTGTTTTTGTTTTCGTTTTTCGAATGAAATTGATGTAAGTTATAGATACGTATCGGTGAGGAATTCAGTGTTAAAGTAGATTACATGTTACCATCATAATAATTTATGTCCTAATACGAGAATTGAATAGGAATTACGGGAGATGCATTATCTTTCTAAATAAAATTTCAGATACATGTCTTTCGAAATTAAGGCATATGATGTAAGAGAAATTATTGAAGAAATGTAATAATCGGATTTCTCTTAGTTTGGTATTAAAATAATTATTGAGTAAATCGTTAAGTATTTTGTTAGAAATATATTTATTATTACTCTTACTTGTAGTATTCGGATTTCAAGTATAGTACAGTTACGGCCAATCGGAAGCCGAACGATACAGCCGATTGGTCCAGCCAAACGATTTCAGCCTCATGAGCTGAACGACTCTGAATCTTGTCAACAGGCCGAACGAACGAACGGTTAGTCGGAAATGGAACGAAACTTCGAAAAACGAACTATTGGAATGATTATATTTAGACGGCTTATCTCTGGCCATATATTCGATCTTATCTACATGTATCTACAGCCAGGAACACTACTTTTTGTAAGACAAAAGACGGGTGTAGTTTTATTAGGGCAATGGTTAAACCAATAAAAGTAAACTTCTGATATAGGCTAAACACTGGTAAAAGCACAGGTTAATTCAGCTCTACCATTGTTGTACCATTGATACAATGTATCAATAAACAAGAAATATCAAAATTAGGGAAAATGTTTTTCATTGAAAAAGTGTAGTGGAGAGAGTATTTTTCCATTTTCAAGTATAATTGATACGTTATCTTTGATTATAATTAGATTTGAAGGTACATAAAGGTGTCTTCCAAACATCTTCCTTGACAGTGACAAACTAGTCAAATATGAGTTTTTAGGTAAACTGATGCTCGTCATCAGGCTGAGGGAACGAACGAACAAGCGAACGGCCGGTCGTAAATGGAACGAAAGCTAGACTAACGAACGATTAGAACCTTTATATTTTGACGGTTTATCGCTGGTCATATATTCAATCTTATTTAAATGTAATTACAGCCAGGTACACCACTTTTCATAAGACAAAAATAGGGGAAATGTTTTTCATTGAAAACGTGTAGTGATGAGATTATTTTTCCATTTTCAAGTATAATCAATACATTATCTCTGATTATAATTAGATTTGAAGGTACATGAAGGTGTCTTCCAAACATCTTCCTTGATAATGACAAAATAGTCAAATATGTAAACTAATGAAGTTAATTTGATGTATATTTTGGGTGTTGAAAATTAAATATTTCTCATACACTGTCTATTCCGCTTTATTCTTTATAACTTCACATGTGTTTTAGAATGACCGAGAAGTTAAGTTTAACATCAATGGTATACGTGAATGTATATCAAACATTTTAAACTCATAAAAGGTGGACATCTTAACAGAAATATATCACATTAAAATCTACTGCTTGATGGGACATCGTCGACAAAGCAAAATACAATGTAATTAGTATTGCCTAATTTTAATGTACTGCGATAGGTATTGTATACATTTAATGGTTCCTTCCATCCCCCCAGCATCGCTTTATGATGTATTCGATGCTTGTTAAACATGATCCTATGTTTTGTTCGTTTAACGATCAAATTACAGTTGCTGTAATGGATGTGTTAATGAATCTCAGTTGAGTTGAAATATGTCATCCGTGTGTACAAAGTTATCTTATTACATTCTGATATACATGATATATCACGTTAGATTTTATAATAATGGTACATCATCTATTTCCCCAATCCGTTCCGGTGTGAAAATATACAGGTAAATAACAATTGTGTCTAGTCCTGACACTACTTAGATAACGCTCGACACTGAAAGACCTTTGTTCACCCAAGTATCACATGAAAGGGATGTCAGCACATGCTGAGATTAGAATATCTTCTAATCAACATATTGACTAGATTAATGCAGATCGAGAGGAGGCTACCCGATTGATTTATTTACTTGCTATTTGTCTTGGTTATGTTGGTTGTTTGGAAACTCCTACAAGGAAACTATTTTTCCCTTGATTTGTACTATCCCTGAACAACACAACGTATCTTCGCTGCTGAAATGATATCGATTATAGGAGTGTCATATAAGAAACTTCCACTTTGTTTACACCATTCAGTACTAGCTGGCGGATATTTTTATAGCAGAAATGACATCACAGACATTAGACGAAGGAGATTCCAAAACGCGACCAGAAAAGGCCGGAGTATATACTCGACTATAACTGCGATGAGAGGTGAATATACTTATGCATGAATATTTCGAAGAAAACTCATTGTTGGTTACCTTTAAAACTCAAACGCAGATTTTACTTAACTATACATTAAATAAAATTCAATATTCAGTCCATTATAGTTAGATTCCTTATCTGTCGTAAATAGTGAAAAAATCTCTGTTTCCGATGATGTAGTTTACAGGTACAGTAGTTTATAAGTGTGAAAGCCCCTTGTATTCACCCAGGCCTGGGTGTGACCTCTCCCTATTCAATAGTTATCAGACGTCTTTCATTATTGGATTATAGACTAGTTACCACCAATAAGTACCTTGATCTTTAGTTATTATAATCTGTTTTACATGATGTCATCAGATATCTCAATTTAATTCTGGCCATCACCAGTGCATCTTTTATTGAGATGTTTGAAACTGATTGCTAACAAATACAGAAACGAAATTGATAAGTTGGGGAATTTCGGGAAGTTGATGATGTTGATCTAGATTATCACCTCCAGGGTTGTGGGATACCAAAAATAAGCAACACAGAATCCAGGAAGTTAGAAGGCTTGATTACAGTTGAAGAAGCTGGTAAAATTTTAAAAAAATATGAAAAATAATAAGAGTCCGGGATCAGATGGTTTTACATCAGAATTTTTCAAGTTTTTCTGGAAATTTATTGGTGATTTTGTTGTTCGTTCAATTAATTTTAGTTTTGCAATTGGTCAACTTTCTATTACTCAGAGACATGGTATAATACCATGTATTCCAAAGGGAGAAAAGCCTCATCATTATCTGAAAAATTGGAGACCAATTTCCTTATTAAATATTTCTTACAAAATAGCTTCAGGAGTAATTGCATGTAGGATGAAATCAGTGTTGAGTAAGCTCATAAATGAAGAACAGACAGGTTTTTTGTCTGGGAGGTATATTGGTGAAAATATTAGGACTATTTATGATGTTATGGTTTATGTTGAAGAATTAGATATTCCAGGAATGCTACTGATGGTGGACTTTGAAAAAGCTTTTGACTCGATATCATGGGAATTTATTGATACAGTTTTGGGGTACTTCAATTTCGGGTGGGACATTAGAAAGTGGGTACAAATCATGCACACTCATGTTTTCTCTTCCATCAACCCAGGGGGCAATCTATCTGGCACTGTCGAGATTCAGCGCGGGTGTCGACAGGGCGACCCGGTCGCCCCATATATTTTTATTTTATGTGTCGAAGTGTTAGCAGCAAAAATAATTGAATGAATTGAATCTGCTTTGGGGTAATACGGCTCAGAAAAATTTCAATTACAAAAATTTCTGGCTAAATATAAACACTAATAAAACACAAGTTATAGGTAAATTCACTTTTTTAGGCATTGATTTCTCGGTTGACTTAACTGAAATTAATAGGATGAACTATGACAAAAAATAAGTTAAACTGAAATCACTTATTAATATGTGGCAAAAACGGAATCTTAATCCAATTGGTAAAATTAATATTATAAAATCGCTCTTAATTTCCCAATTCAATTTTTTATTCATTACTCTGCCTAATCCTACAGATAAGTTTCTTGCCAAACTAAACTCAGCCATTTTTTAATTTCTTTGGAATGGAAAATCACATAGAATAAAAAAAGATGTTTTAATTCAAAACTACATAGATGGGGGGCTAAAAATGATAGGATGGATTAGGAGAATCACTCAATCCTCAGGAAAATGGAAAGTTCTGCTGAATTCTATAATTAATATAAAGAAATTGTTTAGCTGTGGAAGAGAGTATGTTCATTTATGCAATATAAATTGTGGCAATAAATTTTGGAAAGATGTGTTTAAATGTTGGGTTAAAATGAATAATTGTTTGTCCATGAAGTACTATACTCCTGAGTCAATTTTGAAAACACCTTTATGGTATAATAATGATATTAAAGTTGGAAATAATTACATTTTTTATCAAATATGGTTTAATTCTGGTATTTATACTATTAATGACCTTGTTCAAAATTAAGATTTGTCTTTCTTCACCTTCAATGAGTTTTGTCAAAAGTTCCCAATTTAAACTAACTATTTAGAGTATCTTGGCTTGATCACTGCTATTGAACAGTTTTTGAGGAAACATGATTTTCAACCACAGGGACTCTCTCAGCCTTTCATACCTCTTCTGCTTGAAATTTTCTTCAAAAGTAAAAAAGGATCTAAAGATTTTTACAACACCATTATTAAACCAGCGACAACACCTACTGGTATTAAAAAATGGGGGGAAGCATTTGACTTTGATGACCAGAAATGGAAATACTTACTCCGAATTCCTTTTGATATTACAAAGAGTGCAAACTTACAGTGGTTCCAGCTAAGAATTATAATCATATCTTGGTAACAAATACATTTCTTTTCAAAATAAATTTATTTCCTAGTCCATTATGTTATCAATGTAATATGGAAAGGGAGACAATAGTTCATTGTTTATGGGAGTGCATAGAAGTACAGAATCTGTTAGAAAGATTTGAGGCATTGCTAGATATTCTACTGATTCCTTTTGGGGTAAATAAAGAAACATACTTATTTGGAATTACCAATCCTAATACTAATCCGGTAGACAATGAAATTCTAATTCTTATTAAACATTATGTCTATAAGTCCAGATGTCTGTACAAATCTCTTAGTTTAAATGCTCTCCTAAATAATATCAAGGAACATTTTTATATACAACAACATATCTCTTATAGTAAAATAGATACTTTTAAAGTAAATTTTCAGAAAAATTGGAAAAAATGGTTACCTCTTTTGGAATTATAATATATTAGTTAATTCAAGCCTTGTCCCAATGGCCTTGACATCACCATATTGTAACTAAAATTGATCATGATAATTCTTTTGGCTCTATTGTATTGTTTATTATAATCCTCCCATCCATCTCAAACCCCCTATCACCCCATTACATCCTCTTTCCCCAACCTCCAAGCCCACCCTCCCTCTTTCTCTTTGTTAATATTATGTAATTTCTGTCCTCTCTCTCTCTCTCTCTCTCTCTCTCTCTCTCTCTCTCTCTCTCTCTCTCTCTCTCTCTCTCTCTCTCTCTCTGTGTGTGTGTGTGTTTGTGTGTGGGTGTCGGTGTGTGTGTGTGTGTGTGTGTGTGTGTGCATGCATGTGTATCTGCATCTGAGGGTGTATGTGCATGTGTTTGTATGTTGGCATATGCATACCTTTATGTGAGAATATTTACAGGTATGATTTTTGTGAAGGTTTCCAGTAAGTTTTCAGTGTACAGTGAATTTTTGTATAATGCATGACGATGGTGATGTCTACAGGGTGATGATTGAGGCCTGCCTGATTGTGAGGATGATGATGAGGCCTATAACAGGATAATGAGTACGGTGTGCAAGTGTCAGAGTAAGTGTGTCTGTATGATGTTACATGTATGACTTGTCATTTATCTGTTATTGTTTTAATTGGCAAAAATGAATGAAAAATAAGAAAAGAATTATAAAAAAAAAGTTGGGGTCAAAGAACAAAACCTTTTTCATGTGGTATTAATAAGTGAAAAAGACGTTCTTCTAATTACTGCAATAACCAAACGAGGAATATACTTATATATGAATGACCAACAGGTTTAGGTTATGATTTTCCCCTACAGTTGACTGAAATGATATCATATGAATAACGCCTTTTAGACATATTTTACAGCAATATCATAACAAAAGCATAAAATGTCAATAGAAAAAACAAAACATACAGCAATCAAGAAAATAAAAATAAACATTTACAGATATATTAAGGTGATAAAATAAAGGAATTTGAGTTCCAACATGTAAGTTTTACAGGTAAATCTCCTGCTCGTTTTATGGGAAAGACTATATAATATCCTTATCAAAACAAACTGCTCTATCATGACATTGCAATTGTTGGAGTTTAGAGATACACCTTGGCGTATTCAGGTGTACATCACAGAACCTTCCTTCAGGCCATTGACGATTACCTGTAGCAGAACCCAAAGCTTATATAATGGAAAGGCCTTCATCAGTAATTGTAACATCACATTTGAATTACATTTTACGGAATACTTTTAAACTCTTCCTTATTATACGGAATACGGAAAGTGGCCTGACGGTAACCGAACGGTTCTGAAGTGGATAATTAACAGTAATTCCCACAGTACTATTTTGCTTTCAACACTCTTCCATATCTGTCATCAACCTATATATTTTGGATAACCTGAGTGTGTGTGTTTTGTTGCCATTGTAATTGAAGTGTCAGCAATGTCTCAGATATGATTTTTTAGATAGAAATATATGTTGTAAAAGGTATTATTATAAATCATTGATTTGAATCATTTGAAAGGCTTATTTTGAAAGAATAATATTAAGAAAGAAATAGTGGATAATAATAAACATTGATATTTGCAATATTAAGAAATATTACAAAAATATTGATGTTAGTCATCACATCAACCAAGAATATCAAAGACAGAACATATGGTGAAAAGTTTTGATAAGGCCGTGTCCAGTCAACTATACATACTTAGGTATATTGTCACAAATGCATATTTATTCGAACGTTTGTTGTTTAATACATTCATCCTACATACAGGTATGATATGATGAATAAGCCATAGGTTTACTAATAATGAAGTTTATTATTGGTTTTGACGGTGATTTCTCTGTTAGATCTCTGTTATGTAAAGACTGTGGTAAGTCCTGATGTAAAAGAGATCGTGTGTCGTCTCCTTTATTTCTTACTCTGTTTGGTATCTCATGTAAGAGAGAGATTGAAAGGATGCAGATTATATCTGTATACATGATGTGACGGGTCGTTAAAAAGATAACTTTTCGAAATAAACTATCAAAAACTAAAAAAATAAAAGACTAAGATCAACAACCTGTGATACGTAAATTAACTATAGAAGACCATGACATAACCAACATGAGACAGAAAGTCTGAATTATAACAGATACAGCTGTCCTAAATTTAGGCTATTAAGCGCAGTTTTAATCTTAAAAGAATTCTCTATCGATTTTCAGAACTAGGATCATAGCTTAAGATAAATTTTGAGTTATACACCGAAATGACGGAGTTAATTGTTGATGATATTTTGTTGCTTTCAAACGCGACTGAATTTATCTGAGAGTTTATCAAGCTAGTCACAAATTCACTTTCAGAAAAAAAAGTAGGCCTGAATTTACTCATTCACAAAATATTCCTCCACTAGACTTAGCAGTAAAGGACTCAACTTTGTATATCGACCGCTTATAATGTTTATTTTTTCTTGAAACGAAACACTTATAGATGAACAACTTTCCTTCAGGAAATATTTTCCAAATATTGATTGTCCATTTCTGGATAGCAATATAACTGTATCCCCAACCTATAGTACAGGACCTGTTCCAAATATCGTGATTTTTGTGGAAGAAAGAACGGTCAATCGCATAGTACACGTGATTCCTGAGATGCAAGTTGATGAAAGATGAGGTAAACATATGGTCGCTTTAGTTGTCTGATTGAGAAATATGATGCGATATGAAGCTTGATGTGATTGATGCTCGTTAGTTTACCTAATGATTCCGTTCTTGTAGATCTTGAGAACGTTATACCACTAACATTTATTGCTAGATTTGGCAATTACATAACCAATGTTGCAGGGAAACATGTTGAAGAATCAAGGTTATTTTCTTAATACGAAATTTCTTATACATCCTTAATACCGACAAAGAACGATTTTACATCCATATAGTTATTTTAACTTACAAATAATAAACATTAAAAAAAGTATAATGTAATGTAAATGAAATGTAAAGAAAAGAGGATTATATTTACTACTCTGGTAAGACTGCAACAGGATACTTACGCCCTGTAAAAATAAATAAATAAAAACCGATTAGACAATATCATATAACATTTGCATATCGATATAACGACAAAGAAATAACTTTCGCCGCTAATATTGATGAAATCCGATGATGCATAAAATTAAAGCTTGTTGAGAAAATAGCATGCGCTATTGACCAACCATGACAGTAAATAGTTTACAAATATACTGGGTAATGATATTCTGCAAACGTTACCAGGATATTTTTTTTAAAATCAAAAAAGCTAAAAACAAACATAATGTGATTAGAGATTATCAAACATTAGATACATGTAGTGATGACATTCAGATACATAAATTCTCTATTTGTTTTTTTTTCCCGTGAGAAATGAATTACATGGATTATCCGCTATATACATTATATGTTGCATATACTTAGCAAAGAAGATATTCTGAAAATTTTTAGTTCAAATGTTAATTTTTTCAAATATCATCCATATAATGTTAGACAGTAGAAGGAGAAAAAAAGATGTTTTGGGGTAAATCTATGTCAAATGTATTACTGATTGTTGACTCTTCACTGTTTTACAAAATTATCCTGTGTTTTCCTTCTTGGTAGTAATTACTCTGTATTATTGACGATTATTTCTAATCATAATTTTAGCACATTCTTCATTTTGATTAATGCTCATAATAACGTCAGTATATATAAGTATTGCTTGATAAATCGATATCAATATTAACAGAGATCATCACCATTTAGATTTGAAATCGAAAATAAATGACACTTTCATTTTGTCTGAAAGTTCATACAAGGTATGTTAGAAACAACCATTGATTAAATAGTAGAACGAATCCGTACAATTACTGTAATGATATACTAGCGGATGCAGAAAGTATGTCGTTATAATATACGAGTAAGGTTTCAAAAAAACAATTCACATGTCCCCTAAACTATTCCTGCGGTTGTAGATGATATCTTAAATCAATTTGGTAATGTTGAAAAATCGGTAATAAATGGTGTTTGTTTTTGTTTGTTTGGTTGTTCGTTAGGTTTTTAATTATTATTTCTATGAGCGACCCGGATATAATGGCCATATTATTACATAGATTTTTGAGACACTTATATATAAGATTTCATATAAACTAATTTTCCGCTTGTATCACAAACTTGGATGCCGCACAGTAATGTTGCCTGTCATTTATTGTAATCAGATGTATACATATCGAATAAAATACCTTTAAGTGTTGTTCTGTCGTGTATTACAAACAGGGATGAGGCCAATATCACCAACTGTATAGCTTTTCATTTTCATGTGGTAGTGAGTGTAACAGTGGTCCCATTTATGTACAGTATGATTACATAATATTAATTTAATGTGTTGAGAACTAAACAAGAAACGAACGTCCGATGGTAATTTTCATGTATAGTTTCATCGGAATTACTGTCATTGAGGAAAGTGATGGTTGGTTCAAGAACAGTAAACTTTAAAAGTGAAGCACTAAACCCGATATATAGCGTTTGTTATGTTTGATAGAGAATATGTTTTTTAAAGATATATCTAAATCCACATAAAAATCCCCAAAATGAAGAGTAAACGAATGTTTACTATCCAAATACCACATCTAAAGAAATGATATCTCGTTTTCGGATTGATTGTAAACTGTAATTGTCTCAAACCGGAACATAACAATTGGTAGCTTAATCTAAAAAAAAGATTTTAAAATATGAAGCTCAATTCTATAACTGTTTAAGTAATTTGCTCTTATAGAAATATAGATAAGTTATATGTAATGTAATGATAATGTAAAGACGTATATACACTACTCCCTATTGAGAGTGTTTACCAAATATGATCTGAAGACAATGCAAATGGAACTGTAAAACAACGTTTTTAGTTTGCTATAAGACGGTTGTCTGTTTTAATATTTGCAGTTTTAACATTTTCCAGTATACGCCCATTATGTTGATGATACTGTGTATTATCATTTCTTTTTTTCGAAAACAATTAGTTTAAGAATGGATAATGTATTCATAATTAACGAATCATTTATAAATTCGCACCAAATCATCAAGCCATCATAAGTTGAATGAAATGAGTCGTGTACACCTCAAATGAATGAAGAGTTATTGATTATCGATTTTGTTTAGGTGTATTGAGAAACAACCGGAAAATAAAACGTTATAAAGCTTATGTATCGGATTTATTTTCTAAAGAATAAATACCTATGTTCAATTTTTCTATTACCTGTCAAAGTCGGAATATCTATTACTTTAGTTACCTTTTTCCCCATATTTTCAATATTTTGTTCATAATTAAACAAAAACATATAGAGAATTGTAATCCAAAACATGTTTTTCAATATGTGTATTCACTAAAATTACTGACTATGATACAACCAGTGCAACATCTCACGTTTATACTCAAAGACGGACATGTACTGTAAGCTTAGCAAACATGTCCTTGATGGGCTTGGATTTGATCATATTTTTTATTATTATAAGATTATATACCTGCAAATATGTAAGAGAGATTTCAATAATTGCATCTTCCAAATAAGCAAGATATCAAAAACGATACAAAATCCCCCGCTCTCATTCATAATGAACTATACTCAGTTTAAACAGAGGGATGATTGTCACCGAACTATCTCACATTAACGTTATTCAAACAAAAGTTTTTTTTTACCTTTTGTAAACCTTTCCAAATAATATTTCAAAGTATTTAGAATATCAAAACAAAAAATACCGGTCGTTTGTTGGAACAAACGACAATGATGGCCACAACCCTGGTCAATTAAAACTAGACCCATGTATATAGTTAACTTTTTGATCATTTGATGACGTTGACAACGAAAGTAGAAGCACGGTGCTTTATCGCAGCAGCAGTGACACTGCATGTTACTCCATATAAACTTATTTATTCCGTCTCATTTAACTAAAATATATCTATTACGTATATACAGAAATATATACAGAGAAAGGAGACTTTAAAACATGTAACTACACGGAAAAGGAAATGAATCCAAACAATATCAATAAGTTAGCATATTTGTTGCCAATGCTTTGCGCAGTGACAACGTGATCTGCCGCAATAGGGAGACTTGTAAATCAATATTCCTAGAAGATCTAGACTTTCAATCAATTAAGTTTTGTATGTTGTGTTTTATGTACACACGGCGCACATATGAATAACACATTTTACTAAAAATTAAGAATTGTATATAGTTCAGTCAAATAATGATTTAATTAGCATCATTAAAAGTGTACGTTTTTCCATCAAAGGAATGGAAGCAGAATTTGACGATGATGCTTTTTATATGGAGCTATTTAACTCCATAATAAATGACATATACCGTTTCACAACGTGTTATCATATTATGTATGCTTTTCGTATGTACCATAACTTAAGTGTCGTGCTTTCTTGTTATTTTGGATGAAATAATTTCCATCAAAGGAATATAAGCAGAATTTGACGATGATGCTTTTTATATGGAGCTATTTTTACGGAGTTATTTAACACCACAATAAATGACATATACCGTTTCGCAATGTTAATAAATATGCTTTTCGTAAGTACCATAACTGAAGTGTCGTGCTGTCTTGTTATTTGTAATGAAATAATAGAAGGTCAAAACATATTTTCATCGAGTGAACTAGATTGAGGGATTGTAACAAATGTAGTGAATTAATTAACGGACTCCATGACGTTAAGCAATAATAATCCCATCCATTAACTGTATTCGATTATATTATATTGTATTATTAATACAGAACTTTCTGTCATCAACAAAAGCAAAAGTGAAACCTGTTCAATTCCTCATTCCAGTGTAATTTCATGAAACGAGATTATATTTTGTTCTACTGAAAGTTTCATAAACATGTACATACGAATTGGTAAATCAATGCTTAAGTGAATTACACGTATCAATGATAACATTTATGTCTTTATCTAAAAATCCAACTGGAA
Organism: Ylistrum balloti; assembly: GCF_031769215.1. Classification (NCBI taxonomy): domain Eukaryota; kingdom Metazoa; phylum Mollusca; class Bivalvia; order Pectinida; family Pectinidae; genus Ylistrum; species Ylistrum balloti. The sequence continues at coordinate 347 of NW_026782668.1, read as the reverse complement.
TACGAGATACGCATTTCCTGTTTATACTTTAGATGCACGTTTTAAGGAACCAAAGGAAAGACTGTTGTGTGAGTATAATGATTGAAGAAATAAAATAATATCATCAGTGTTAGATTATAACTGCTGATTTATCCGAGTAAAATCATTACAAGATATTAGGGTACAATACACTGCATGGATATGTTTCGTAAACCAATATAGTTAAATGCCTGTTCAATACGATTGGTATCATTGCATTATTTAGGAGTGCAGTCTGTAAATTATTTCATCATGCAGTACATCTGAACGAAAACTCGTAAAATGTTCTCCGCGTTTGATATGACAAGGAAGTTTTGTAATGATTATGG